>NC_085878.1:21771001-21781001 GCF_034702125.1 Engraulis encrasicolus
TATGCAGACTCCCGTCCTCCACTTGTGCTTGTGGCCTCGCGTTTCGCTGCCGCCCCGATGGAGAAAACAATAAAGCGTTTCCCCGCTTTCAGCCTAGCCACAATAACTTTTGGGGGACTGTCCTTCATTCACCATCCCGATTGCAAATGAGAAAATGACATTGGAATTGTGCTTTTGAAAGATGTGTCAGTGATGTCATCACGAGGTCACAAGCAGGCAAGTGAGCAAGGGAGGACGGGAGTCCACATAATGGAATTTGCCCACAGTGTATGCAGCACACACATCCAGCCAAGGCCTCAAGACACTGGCCAGCCGAGCAGTGACATGAAACAGTCAGGCTTGTGCACTTCCTGATCAGCAGCAGAGCGCCAATAGAGTCCTCCCGCCACCAGACAGACAAGCAGAACAACCAATAAGAGCGGAGCCAGGAGAGGAGGAGCTTTGGCCCCGCCCATCCTCTGCTGCATTACCTGCCCCTTCTCGGCCAGGCTGCGCTCCAGGTCGGCGATCCGCTCCTGACAGCCAGTCAGCTCCGCCTGTAGCTGCTCCCGCGTCTGACAGACATACACAGCATAGCCAATAAGAAAGGAGGCACAGCAGGGCTACCAATAGGATCATTTTACGTCTGGCATGGAAAGACATGCCATATCAAACCAGAGGCGTGTTTGTAATTTAATAAAATGATGCTTGTAATGATACAGTAATATACTGTAAGTACTGTAGGCCATCTTTGGCAATTTATTCCACGAATGTTACATGACTGTTAATGGATGTTAATGTGGATTTAGCTAATGTATTCGAAAAAATCATTCCTCTAAAAATGACCAGGAACACAAAAACGTCCAGTGCACATGCAAATGCCTGTGTCTCACACGGACGCACGCACGCACGAACGCACGCACGCACGCACGCACGCACAGACAGACAGACAGACAGACAGACAGACAGACAGACAGACAGACAGACAGACAGACAGACAGACACACACATACACACACACACACACACAGAAACAGAGAAACAGAGAGAGAGAGACACAGAGAGAGAGAGAGAGAGAGAGAGAGAGAGAGAGAGAGAGAGAGAGAGAGAGAGAGAGAGAGAGAGAGACGTACCCTGCAGTGTCTCTCGGGGTCCAGTGGGCCAGTGGTCTCCTGTAAGAGGGCATAGGCTCGCTGCAGTGCTTGGTACTCTCGAGTCAGCTGACGGAATCGCAGCTCTGCCTCTTCCCTGCAGAAAGTCTAACCACCAATCACACACCAGGTATACTGTAAGTCCCTCCTACTGCTTTGGGCCATCCAGAAACAAACATAAAACCCCTCCAGTTGTACCTCAAAGACAATACTGATCTCTAAGACACGTTCAGGCCAACAAAGAACCGTGTCCATGCCTGTTCCAACACAAAATCTGGAACCGGCTGGTGTGTTAACGCTGCAAGTCTGGGCCTTCGGAAACCGAAATTTAGGTCAAAGACATTTTTTGGGGCTCAGACGTCAGGTGGCACAACAGCATTTAATGCCCATAAATTAATTAGATATTGGTGGTTGATATGCTACAATGAATATGCTTCTTAGATAGTCCACTAAACACAAACAAAAAATCCATGCGATAGTGGAGTACTACTAATTATTATTGAAAACTTCAGATCCAGCTCAGCAATTGAAATTCAAAGGCAAGGTTAATTTGGTTAGGAAGGGAGATAGAGACAAAAGGCCCCAGGCCTTCTTCCAATGTGTTCCTCTCCCCCCTTAAAGGGATGTTACATGCAGGCAGATAAAGAGCAGAAGAGGGAGTGAAAACAGTTTACTCTGTTTTTAAAAGCCCTCAACGGCACATACAGTGGTAGTCTTATAGCCTGGTGAACCAGCGCCACCCGCTGGACGGCAAAATGTTTTGTCTACGGGTAAATTAGACATCCATATTTACTCTGGTTTATCAGGCTAGTAGTCTTAGCCAATAGCAATGGCAAATCTGACGTGCTACGGCTGAAACGTCACTAACCCAATAGTTTTATGCTTTCATGTAAATACAGTAGTAGAGTGTTACAATTGTTAGTTAAAAATCTTTGCAGATCTTATATTAGATATATTAATTAGGGTGCTCACCTCCTCCAACTCCTCCTCGGGTGTAGCAGGGGTCTGGTCGGTGTTGAAAGATGTCAGGGAAGAGGTTTCCGAATCCACAGACTCCTCGTCAAATCCAAAATATGTCTCCACAACATGCTTCTGCAAGGCGGGAGAAAGGAGATAAGGTTTTCTTCTCAGTTAAGCAGACAACTGTTTACATTGTAACACCTCGCATTGACCCATACCAATAATTAAATCCAATTTGAGATACAAATTAGTCTGAGGGTAGAAGAGATGAATGCAAAATATAACCATGGATATACATCACAGACCTTCTGACAAGCCTAACATATTAAGTGTGTGTCTTACCATCGTTTTTATATGTCATTTCCTGACACCCCGAGAAGTACAGACAGACAAGTGCACACAAACATATGAAGGACGAGAAGTAGAGAATGAGCAAAAAGTATTCCGTCATCTTGAACCGAGAGAAATTGCAGATCCAAGTACAAATCCAAGTCCAAATTAGGTCAAAAAAGGCTCATCCTCAAGGCATGTATTGTCATTATTCTCACTGGCTTCATCATCATCATCATCATCATTCTTATTGCTGTCACCGCAGCTTTAACAGTCAAAGTAAAAAAGTCCTGTGTTCTTCAGCCGTCTGTTTGTTTATGTGTCGGAGGCAAGAGACTTCGGGGGTCTGTTTTTGTGTGTGGGTGACAGGGATAGTTTATAACCAAACCATAAGCTCCACCCAGCAACCACACACACACACACACACACACACACACACACACACACACACACACACACACACACACACACACACACACACACACACACACACACACACACACACACACACACACACACACACAACGATACCTTGCAGAGTTTGAATCCCAAAGAGCCCAATTACAGCTTTCTTTTATCATCCCCTCCCCCACACACACACAAGTCACAGAGTCAATAGGAACTACTGTGTGTGTGTGTGTGTGTGTGTGTGTGTGTGTGTGTGTGTGTGTGTGTGTGTGTGTGTGTGTGTGTGTGTGTGTGTGTGTGTGTGTGTGTGTGTGTGTGTGCGTGTCTGTGTGTCTGTGTGTCTGTGTGTGTTTGTGTGCATGCGTGTGTGTGTGCGTGCGTGCGTGCATTTACCTTGGGCACCTTTAGCCCTTTCCTCTTGTTCTTCTTGTTGAAAAGCAGTCTATCCCGCTCCTGACGGTAAAAGAGGCACATGTCATCCTTAAACAATAACAGCACACCAAAGACAGCATTTGGAGGAGAGGGAAGGTATGGCAAGATGCTCAGTGATCATAATGAAGAGATGAGAGAAAGAAGAGAAGGGCAATCACAGAGGGGTGACTAGGAAGGAGCGATAAGAGCCTGGACGTGTGCCCTTTCGCAATTACCGCTAACGATGTCAACAAACTCATTAACATCCCAGCATGAGCAAGCTAATCAGATAATGAGTAATTACTCAGCTGGTGCAATTACGTGTCAGCAGTGAATAGCACACAAACTTAACCCTAAGGTGTTAGTAACCCTTAAGGTGTTAGTGATCTTGTTACAGGTGTTCGGGTCATTTTGACCAGGGCATATAGAAATCACTTGAAAATTATAGAAGAAACGCAACACTGCTACAATTATGGTCAAGGTGTTAATGTGAAAGCTGACGTTTCGGTCAGTCAGGCCTTCATCAGAGTCGGGCATATAGAAAAATAAATTTAAAAGAAAAAAATCATAGCTCATATTCACTCTCATGTTCCCTTCATACTGCTTTTGAAGTGTGAACTTATACAGTACAGGCCAAAAGTATGGACTCACCTTCTCATTTAATTGATTCTCTTTATTTTTGTGGCTATTTACAGAACTTAGTTCATTTTCAGGAAGAGCATCAAAACTGTGAATGAACACATAATATAATGTTTTGCGTAACAAAAAATGAAAATGTAAAAAAAATAAAAACAATTATTTTAAAAATATCAAAAAATGCCAAACAGTGACGTCAACACAGCAAAACTGAGGGTCTCACATGTTTCAACAAGCTTATTTTTCTGTCTATTTTCAAGTAAACAAGTCCGACAGGCGGACAACAGATGCGTCCGTCTATGCCCGTTCTGAACCTTTTTTGCCCAAACGCCCCCTTGGCCTCCTCATAACCTGTCAAGGCAATTTATCAATAAGCCTACCATGTACTGTATAAGCCTGGATTTGAAAAAGTACCATAGGATTTCAACAGCGTTGGGCAATTTACTGAAAAACTGTAATGCATTGCTGATTACATGTTACTGTCTTTTCAAAATAATCCCTTACACTACATTTAGCAATGTGGGGACCTAAGGCGAATTTAGCTAGGGGGGCCATCGGTCCATCCCATATCACATTTTTTTTTAACATAAAATCTCTATTTTTGTTAGGCTATTTTTTTTTTTTAATCACGATTTTTTATTTAAAAAAAAATAATAATTACAAACATAAAAAACAGGCAAACATTACAACCCTTTCTGGACAGATTTCAATGAATAGGCTATTTGCAATTTTACATAGGCCTACATTAAATAAACTAAAATGTGAAATTCTCTTTTCACTTTAATATGAGAGCAGTGATGTCCCCCCCTCACTGAAGTGTTATTTCATGTGTGTGCATGATGCTGTCACCTATTTGAAGTGACGTTGATGTTGGATTTCATGGAATACTTTTAAATGCTAGCCTGATAAACCAGCCTAAATGTATTGGATGTCTTATTTTTCAGCGTCCAGCAGGTGGCGCTGGTTTACCAGGCTATTTAAATGCCGCTTTGGGAAGAAAACAGAGTAGGCGACAGGTGAACTGTCTTTCTGTCAAAACAGTGGTTTGCAGGCGTTTGCGTTTTCACGTGGATATTGTCTTCGTGGACCGTAACAGACAAACAGTAAGTTCCATAAACTAATCAATGAGACATTGGCTACGTGTACATGATGTTTTTAAGTCCGATTTAATAAATGCGATTTAAATAGATCGGATTAAGAGTTATTTTGCGATGTGTATACATGGCACTTTCACTTAAATGCGATTAAACGTCTGGGGAAAATAAAGCATTGCGATTGGACTGAGGACGCACGTGCTGAGCGAGCCAAATAAGGCACGGGGGCGTGGTTCAATGCCACCGAGATGCAGGTCATCTTCCCCACGAAAATCGTTGCCTCAGGCGGACTGAAATCACAACATTTCCCCCTTTCTCCCTGGATCATTTACAATGCTACATTAGCTACCCTGTTAGCATAGAAAAACGAGTGGTCAAATGGTAATGTGGAGTAACTTTGTTGTGCTTCATTACTTCGTGGGGCACTTTTACATCAATATATGGAAGCCACAACATTTATAGTCGCTTAGGGACTTTAAATTAAGCAAAACTTTCATGTGAAAATCAACAGGAAGTGCCGCCATGTTTTTCTCACTGGCATTGCACGCATGAGCTCCAGGCCAAAACTGAGCGACTGCCACCTTGTGGACACAAGAGGAAATCACAAGAGGGGGAATCACAAGAGGGAATCACAATTCAGAAACGCATCACGGGAGGGCGGACGGACGGACGGACGGCGGACGGACGGACGGACGGACGGACACCAAAGCCTCTTATAGAGATGCGTGGGACGCATCTAAAAATACCCAGTCAGTCGAGTCAATTTTAATTGATACAAGCAATACAAGAGAGGTTTTCTTGATCTGATAATGGGTCACTTGGTCAGCATAGCTGGTTATCTAGGTGAAACAGTGACAAAAAAAAGTAAAAGTGAAAAACCCTGCCACAGATTCCCTCCAACACAGGTTTGACCTCTCCAAGTAACTGGCTGTGACTCAATATCAGATCAAGAAAATGTCTGTAAAATGCTTGTACTGGCAAGTGTTTAAAACTAGGTTTTAGGTCTCAAAATTCTAGTGAGTTATTGGAGGACTTTAATGTTCAATTAGGATTGACATGACTGACTGGGCATTTTTATTTGAAAATAGACAAAAATAAGCTTATTGAAATGTGTGGGGCCATCAGTTGTGCCGTGTTGACGTCAGGTGGATAGACAGCTGACATTGCTGTTGAACAACAGTTAGAATTATATTTTTTTGGTAAGCACGTAATTCTCCATGTGTTCACAGTTTTGATGCCCTGCATGAAAATACACAATGAAAATCCACGAAAATAAAGACAATGCATGAATGAGAAGGTGAATCCATACTTTTGGGCTGTACTGTATGTGCATATATGTTTTTGAGAGTGAGAGATACAGAGAGAAATAAGGAAGCAGTGAAGAAAGTGAGTAAACTCAATCCAAGCTCTCAGATTAAGCCACCAGTGCTCTTATCGCGCAAGGTTGAAACATTGATGCACAACTGAAGGGTCCAACAATATCTGCACTCCTTTTTCCACATAATTCACCCTCTGCCTTGTCTACTCAACATGTGACCACTATTGTGTCAGAGAATTTAGAAAATATTGATGTATAAATGTGTAAAAGAAATGTGCAGGAAGGGTTATTGGCTTATCTGAATATAATAATATTTCAGAATTAAATTGTTCCGTTGAGTGAACATTCCATTTCATTTAATTCCGAATTGAAGTGTTTACATGATGTTTCCGAAGGGGAATTAAGTTTTATTCTGAATTAAGTTAATTAATTAAATTGAGTTACTTTGGAATTAAATGTCCCATGTAACTGAGGCCATACTCTAATCTAATACATTTCATCTTTCCACTAACTGTACCGGGAATTCCAATTATGTATTAACATCATTAGGATACGTACATGACCGTTATTACAACATTGTCAAACTCACATACATACGGACATGTTTTTTAACTTAAATATGACATTTCATTAGAGAAACAGTGATTCACAGTACATTTTGTAGTGCTAACACTTAGAAAGTAGTATCAACCACAAAAATGTTAAATCCGACCTTTGAATAAAAACTGTAGTCTTAATTTAAGTCTTGAATAAAAGTCTTGAATAAAAACTGAAAATGTTACTGTGCATTATTATTTGTAAATGTAATAGCAGAGCTTCATATTTAGAGTCATTCTGGTCGTTCTGCACACCTCTCATATGCTGCTGCTTTCTTCATCTCTAATCCACATGAGCAGAGAGTCTGAGGAGAGTAATGAGGATGCTGGCATCTCCATAGCAACCCACCTGCACAAGCTCCTCGATGTAGCCTCGCTGCTCCGTCACCTGGAGACGGAGACACTCCACTTCCTGCTGCTCCGGGGCGTGGCTTAGGTCCGACAGTGAGCTGTGGCGCTTCAGAACGCCCTGCTGGGAGTTGGACTGCTGCTGCTGCTGCTGTAAGGAGTTCTCTCTCTGAGAGAGAGAGAGAGAGAGAGAGAGAGAGAGAGAGAGAGAGAGAGAGAGAGAGAGAGAGAGAGAGAGAGAGAGAGAGAGAGAGAGAGGGCACAAAATAAAATCGGAGAGCCATCTGGAGTGAGAGGCTAGGAATTGCACTTGCCATTGGAAAAAATAATTGCTTGTTTGCAGTCGTGTATATTTTTTTGTGAGTGCTTGAAGCAAGCAAAGGGGAACTCACACACCGATGTAATAGTATACTTTCATTGTATTTTAGAAAACAAAGAAGTGCTAACCAAGTGAAGTGAAGCAAACGTTTTGGTCACAGTTAGACCATCATCAGTGCAATGCGTTTGCTGAGGATATTTTTGTATTTGTCTACTTCTCTACTTATTTGTGTATGTCTATTTGTCTGCTCTGAGTGTGTTTCTCTCACCAGCTCTGCGTTCTCTCGGCTTAGGCTCTTCAGTTTGTCCTCCATCCGCTGCAGGCTCTGCAGCAGCTCGTCGCTCTTCTTATTCATCCGTCTATTCTTCTCCAGAAGGGGCTTCATCTGTCCATCTGCCTCTCGGACGCGCTTCAGCTGACACACCAAAAAAAACGTGTGATCGTATAAAAAAGAGGGACAAAGACAGACAGACAGACAGACAGACAGACAGACAGACAGACAGACAGACAGACAGACAAACAGACAGACAGACAGAACAACACACACACACACACAAAATTGATTGGGTAAGATACACGCCACAATTTTATGGCGTGTGAAGCCATGAAACATATCCTTTGCTGGAAGGGAGAAAGGTGTGGATGTCTTTCCTTTGCCTGTCCATTCGCACAGCCGGCTTTTTTTTTTTTTTAAAGCATCTGTACCCTCACTAGCTCTCTACGTATATCCCTCTACTTTCATTGATAATCCAAAGGCACCCTTAACCATTAAGGACATTTCTTTGATAACTAACTTGGCTACTCCAAAAAAAGGGATAGCAAGATGTATACATGCCAGCATAGCTTGAATCTTATTATCTGGCAAGCATAGTCCCATTTCTCAAACGCCAGTTCGGTTCGATTTCAATTAGAAAATACCTTTAAAACTCAGACTTTAGACAATAATTTGAATTTCCCTAAGTGTATGTACACTGACTGTGAACTAATGCTGATTACAGTTTTTCTCGATTGCCTCCACACAAGTTCTGGTACTTCACACACAATTCTCGGAACATCTCACCCATTTCCCAACTCCCCTAACCAATGTCACTGAACACTAAACACAATTCCTACTTAACACTCAAATTCCAGAATTAAAACACACTCTTTTCACACCATTACACACAATTCTCTGGATTACACTCAATTTTCATAAAGAAAAACACTGGGTTTCTCATGGAACACACTGTCATTCACAACACTACAATCAACTGCCATACTATGTTCACTTCCTCATCACATGGGCAAACTCTCTTCATACCGGTTTACAATCTGAAATCATCACCCCATAAGGACACACATTGCATGTCATATTGATGAAAAATGAGTGGATGCAAGGAGAAAACACATTTGTTTAGTTTTTGAACTCAAAAATATGTTATACAAGACTTCACTTCCACGTGGTTACCCAATATTTTACAATAAATTAGTGCAATTTTTTAAATGTCAGAAAAAAAATTGCTGTTGATGCCTTCTCTGGGTGGATGCGCCATGCAAGATGGTATTTCCCTCACTGCCTGGCCAGGGAAACGATTGCATGTGATGTGGATGAGGTCCTGTGGCCAGACCACAATAGAAGGCAGGATGAAGCAGAGTAGATGTGAGTGTGTGTGTTTTTGTTTTAGTTTTATTTTCATAGCAATAGGCTATACAGTAATGTAATAGGTTTTTTGTACTGCCAAATAGGCAGTGAGGTTTATCTTTGTGTTTTGTTTTATGAAAAAGAAATACAAATCTTTCTGTTTCTGTTTGTGTGTTGTGGGAATGAGGTTTTTCCAACTTATGTCACAGTATCCATGCAATCCAGAACAAAAAAAGCCCAAGTTAGTGGGAGAAATTAGTTTTACCCTGTGCCCAACAGTGTTTTAATGGGTCTGCAAATGTGTATTGTAGTGACTGTCTGTGTGTGTCATTTGACGACAAAATGAGGTTTTTAGAAGAGAGTACATTGTTTTGAGACAAGACGTGCATTTTTCAGAGGTAGTGAAGAGTTTGGCCCGTTGTGTGTGAGGTTTGGAGATTTGTGTGTAGAGTTTTGAGAATTCGAGGGCCGATTCCGAAAATTGTGTGTAGGCAATCGAGAAAAACTGTAATGTAAAATAGCCCATAGCTCATTCGATATTTATTCAAGATTCTTTTTACTTGCCCTGAGGGAAATTTGTCTTGGACACACACATAGCTGCCGAATAATTTATACTTCCCTATTACCTACACTTCCCTACTTCCTTTGTTTCCACAATGCTTCCTCGTCCTGCTTCCTTTATTTCTACAACTCTTCCTTGTGTTTACTTTGCAGTTTTGCTGTCTAATTTTGCTGTATTGGTGGTAACTGTTTCATTACAGCCTTGAATTCCTGATGTCCTCAACACAGTGTTGACCTTCAGGCGACCCCCAACATGACTGATTGCTTC
>NC_085878.1:21786001-22066001 GCF_034702125.1 Engraulis encrasicolus
GGTGCCAGACGGGCTGGTCTGAGAATTTCAGAAACTGTTGATCTGCTTGGATATTCACGCTTAAACATCTCTAGGATTTACAAAGAATGGTCCAAAAAAAACAGAACTAATCCAGTGAGTGGCAGTTCTGTGGGCGAAAATGCCTTGTTGTTGCCAGAGGTCAGAGGATAATGGCAAGACTGGTTGGAGGAGATAGAAATGCACTATTAACTCGAATAACTATTCGTTACATCAAGGTATGCAGAGGAGTATCTCTGAACGTGCAACACAGCGAACCTTGAGGCAGGTGAGAAACAGCAGCAGAAGACCCCACTGGGTGCAATTCCTGTCAGCTTCGAACAGGAAACTGAGGCTACAATTTGCACAGGCTCACCACAATTGGACAAAAGAAGACTGGAAAATGTTGCCTGGTCTGTTGAGTCTCAATTTCTGTTCCGACACTCTGTTGCGACACAGATGGTAGGGTCAGAATTTGGCGTCAACAACATGAAAACATCTCACATCCTGCTTTGTATTGACGTTTCAGGCTGGTGATGTAATGTTGTGGGGGACATTCTCTTGGCACTTTTTGGGCCCCTTAGTTCCAATTGACCTGAATATTGTTGCAGGCAGTTAAAGCAGTTCTGAAGGCCCAACAGGGTCCAACCCAGTACTAGCAAGATGTAGGCAACCTAAATAAATTGGCCGATAAGTGTATACCGGTATAGATAGGTTTTCCGTTTACAAACATTCGCGACGTGAGGAGGGGCAAGATGCTATGCACCCAACCATGTGAGCGCATTTTTTGAGGGATAGCAGTTTCCAACAATCAGAGGTTGAACAGTGCGCAGCCAGGGTCGCACAGCCAGGGATTGTTTACAAACGGGAAACCCATGTATATGTATGTATGTTTACCTCACTGCTAACTCCTCCCCCTTCCCTGAGGGCGTTGAGCTGTGCATGTAGCCGCTGCTGCTCCGCCTCTCGCACCCGTGCCAGCCGGGCCAGCTCTGTCTCGTGTTGCCGTGCCAACGCCTCTCGCACGCCGGCCACCTCGCGCTGTCGCTCCTCGTGCAGCTTGACGCGCAGCTCCGTCATGGCCACCGAGTGCTTGTGCTGCTCACACTCCCGCTGCGAACGCAACTCCTGCATGCGCTCACGCAACTTACACATCTACACAACACGCAACAGGGAAGAGAAGAGAAGAGAAGAGAAGAGAAGAGAAGAGAAGAGAAGAGAAGAGAAGAGAAGAGAAGAGAAGAGAAGAGAAGAGAAGAGGGGAGAAGAGAAGAGAAGAGAAGAAAAGAGAAGAGAAAAGAAGAGGGGAGGGGAGGAAAAAAGAAGAACAGAACAGAGGAATATACGAGAAGAGAAGAGAATACGAGATGAGGAGAGGGGAAGAGAAGAAAAGAAAAGAAAAGAAAAGAGAAGAGAAGATAAGAAAAGGGAAGAGAAGAGAAGAGAAGAGAAGAGAAGAGAAGAGAAGAGAAGAGAAGAGAAGAGAAGAGAAGAGAAGAGAAGAGAAGAGAAGAGAAGAGAAGTATACGTACATTTGAAGATTTGCAGGCTGTTTAAGAGACAATGAATAAATTGACGGTGTGGTTTTGGTTTGGTATCGTGAGGCAGCAGAACAAGTTTCTCAAGCTTATAAAGATTTAATGCTCAACATCAATAGAAAACCTCCAGATTTTTCCCAATCTGTGAGTCATTAAGCAAACCCTTCCAATGAATCACCACACTACAACAGATACACACAGATACACACAGTAACAGACAGACAGACAGACACACACACACACACACACACACAGAGTTTCCAACAACATACGACAGACACAGACATGCACACACACGAGCCCACGCACACGCACACGCACACGCACACACACACACACACACACACACACACACACACACACACACACACACACACACACACACACACACACACACACACACACACACACACACACACACACACACACACACACACACACACACACACACACAATGAAATAAGTAAAAGCTGAGAAGGCTGTTCTATAGAAGGCTATACTAGGACAATTCTGAATATGATGCCCCAAAATAACAGCTGATTCCAGAGTAGGTCTAGACTACATCTGACACAGACTCTGCTGGGATTTGAGTCTGGAACTCTGCTGTACCCAAGTGCTTGTTTCAGAGACAGAAATAACAGGCACACCTGCACTTTGCCCAGGTCCTCCTCTGGCAGTGAGCATTGCACAGCTTGCACGGGTGAGGCATACATGCAATTTCGTTGTGTGCAGTGTGCAGTGTTCACTTGTGTGCTGTGGAGTGCTGTGTCACAATGACAATGGGAGTTTGAGTTTCCCAATGGGCTTTCACTTTCATATGCATGCACATAGAGAAGCTGAAGGTGTACCGTACTCTGTACCTAAGCATGTGGCAGAACTTTTTTTTGCAGAGCAATTATGTAACTATGTGCCTACTTTTTAACTCACTTGATGCCAAAGATGCTTAAGCGTGTCATTTCGGATCCTGACGTTCAATGATGCATCAATTCTGTCTTTTTTATGGAGTGGTGTTGCCATGCTCGTCCATGACTGAGGTACCCTGGGCATGTTAACGTCTCGCCGTACTGCTCCCTTGAGGCGCCATTGGGGGCTGCCCCCTTGCACGGGTGAGGCATACAGGCAATTTCGTTGTGTGCAGTGTGCAGTGTACACTTGTGTGCTCAGTGCTGTGTCACAATGACAATGGGAGTTGGAGTTTGACATTAGGGCTTTCACTTTCACTTCACTTCACATAGGCATAGAATTGAAAAAAACACCCAAATGCTGAAAATACTCTGCCACTGTTGGGTTGTATGATTTGAAAACGGCTGGCACCCAATGTGTTAATCTAATGCACCTTCTAAGATACAATGTGGTGATCTGTTTGCCTGGCTGACTCCCACTACCAAGTTCACAATATGTGTTGTATCACACTTACGGTAGAAAGGGCGGGTCCAGGTAAGTGATCTGTGAGGTGCAAAACTATACGTGTGGGAACTAAAATCCCTTTTTCCAGGTAAAAGGATACCAAAAAGATCCTTCATAAGACCATATTGAACCTTAGAAGGTATTGTTCCACAATAAGGTCCTCCCTGTGCGGCAAGCTTAGGTACAGAGTCGTAACTAATACCATTTCTCTGTGTGTAAGATGTGGAGGGAGACTTTTGCCAGACCAAGTGTGCAGTGCAAATCATAAATGTTTGATGTTACTTGTGTCAGTGATGTATTGAACTGTGATTGCAGAGCACACTAGCTGTTTTACCAGAGAGGAAGCAGAAAACAGAATGAGGAGCGGGAGACCATCTGTGCTGTTTTGTGCTGGATGATGTCAAGTTAGCCTTGCTTTTCTGAACACAAGCCACATGCTGATTGGCCCGGCAATGTGTGCCGGCTCAGACCTCTGGCAAAGTTCTATTATGACATCACACGGTTGAATCAGTGCATGAATAAGTATTAAAATTGGGACAAACACGTAATCTCCCTTATGTAACTGGAAAAGACACACAGGCTGAAAGCTCCTAGAGAGTAGCACAGCAACCGCTGCTACAAAAAAACACACATATGGCACTACCGTGACTGTAACGGTGGGCACTATGCAGGCCACCCAGGTTCAATTCCGGCCTGGGTCATTTGCCGACCCCTCCCTATTTCTCTCTCCAAGCTCATTTCTTGTCTTTCCTTCACTGTCCTGTCAATAATAAATTCAAAAAGCCTCCCAAAAAACATTTAAAAAAAACCACACATATATTCCTTGTGGGTAGTTGTGGGCTAGCAATATGACAGTCATGGGCTAGTAGTGAGAGAGACAGACAGACAGACAGACAGACAGACAGACAGACAGACAGACAGACAGACAGACAGACAGACAGACAGACAAACATGCCTCATTTATGGACAGAAGTAACAAGTGCCACCCAGGACAAACTGGAAAGGATCAGTATGGAAATTGGCAATGGATTAGCTGAGAGGTAATATCACTGAGGAGAATGGCCCTTTACATGGAAAACAAAGATAGCATCTTCCTCTGTCCACAGAACACAGCAAACCTTCATTCAGAGGTCGAAGGTCAGAGTAGAGCCTTGTGGCATAGGCAAAGTGCCTCCATAAAAGATCATGCCAACATACACCATCACACACACACACACACACACAAACACACACACACACACACACACACACACACACACACACACACACACACACACACACACACACACACACACACACACACAGGAGGGAGAGGGAGAGAGATTGGTGGGTGGAGGTGTAGAAGTATGAGAGGGTTCAGGTGAAGGCCCATGTACCTTTGCTTTCTCCTGCTGCAGCTCATTCTGAGTGTCACTCAGTTTGCTCTTGAGCTCCTCATTGGACGCTTGAAGAGACTCCGCCTCCGGCTTGGCGCGACTCTTCTTGGAGGGCAGGGCATTGGTCGGCGTGGTAGCAGCCATGGCCCCACCCTTCCGCCGCTTGGCCCCACCAACAGATATTCACACTTCCTCCTCACCCAGAATTTTCCGTTTCTATGTAAACCAAACTAAGCATCGTCGTTGTCTTCATCATTCGCAGTGGCCTAACCTTTGACCTGCAGACACACACAAACGCACACAGTGCACACACACACATGAAAACACACACACACACACACACACACACACACACACACACACACACACACACACACACACACACACACACACACACACACACAGACACGAGTCAGAAGACCTGTCAATTGAATGTAAATACAGAATTACAAGGCAGTGCCCCTGTCGTATGATCCTGTGGGCAAACACAGGAGACAGACACACTTTTGTTCCAGGGCAGTGGAAGTGGACACACCCTTGCTAATGAGGTAATAATTCTGACCTTAGAAAACGCCATAATTGCCCAACAACACACACACACACACACACACACACACACACACACACACACACACACACACACACACACACACACACACACACACACACACACACACACACACACACACACACACACACACACACACACACACACACACACACACATTTGGCTCCCAGATGTGTGTTAAGGAACTTTATTGGAAGACTGTGAGTGTGGAACACACACAACCAAACTCACTGCAAACACACCAAGCCCAGGCATTTACAGTGGAAAAGCTTCACTAACTTCACTGCTTGCCCCTTCGTATGCACACTCTTTCGCACAAACCATTTTATTTCACTACGTGTCATCGCCTACAGAAATGGCTTTATGCTGTGCTAAATAAACTATATTTGATGCAGTTAGTATATATGTGTGTGTGTGTGTGTGTGTGTGTGTGTGTGTGTGTGTGTGTGTGTGTGTGTGTGTGTGTGTGTGTGTGTGTGTGTGTGTGTGTGTGTGTGTGTGTGTGTGTGTGCGTGCGAGTGTGTGATGGTACAAATGACTGTGCTAATGACTAAATACTTTAAGTAAGCTACGTAAATAGGTTACACTGCTTAACCCTAGTACTCAAGTACTCAAAACACACATTTGGCAGGCATAGAGGCAGGCATTCACGCATAGGCACACATGCTGTACACGTCCAGTAGCACTCCTGCAACAGGCAGACAGCGGGGCAGCTTTGGGCAAAATGGAAATGTCGACTAAGCCCAGAAAAAAAGCAGCTTATACTAACAAAGGTTTCATAAGCCACTATAACAACGCCACAGTCAGCATGGCACGCAGTGCAGTCAGGCTGTGTGTGGGTGTGTGTGTGTGTGTGTGCGTGTGCATCGTGTGCATGAGAGAGTTGTAAAATTATTCCCACAATGTCATTCTAACTTAAAGGTGTATGTGCACACACACGCACACACACACACACGCACACATGCATGTGCACACACACATACTCTCTCTCTCTCTCTCTCACACACACACACACACACACACACACACACACACACACACACACACACACACACACACACACACACACACACACACACACACACACACACACACACACACACACAGCCTATTCTGTTCACATGTGTGTCTTTAAAACTTTATCTCCTTTTTAACCTGAGACGTGTAGGGCAACCTGATATGCAAACAGAGGGAGAGAGAGAGACAGACAGAGAGAGATAGAGAGAGAGAGAGAGAGAGAGAGAGAGAGAGAGAGAGAGAGAGAGAGACAGAGAGAGAGACAGAGACAGAGACAGAGACAGAGACAGAGACAGAGACAGACAGAGAGCTAGAGAGAGAGAGATGCTGAATGCTGAATGGTTGAGGCAGGTATCTCACAGAACGCACAGACACAAGGAAGCCAAAATGTGTGTTACCAGGGCCGGATTAATGCACAGACTAGATATGGCTGCAGCCTGGGGGCCCCCACCTGACAGGGTGGCCCTGATTGGCCAAAAGTGAATAATTGCAGAATTGTGATAGGATGCAATATTACAGTTGGTTGACAAGTTATCATTCATTCCTTGCTCGTAATTATGGCACGGTCTATGTAAATTTGTCACAAAATGTTCCTTCCGGGGGGCCCCACAGCTACCTGTAGCCTAGGGGCCCCAGGCCATCTTAATCCGGCCCTGTGTGTTACAGTGTTACACTGCTATAGTCAATAGCTTGCAGCCAGTTACTTTAGTGTGAATCCATGCTGAGGTGTGTTGTGTGTGTTGTGTGTGTGTGTGTGTGTGTGGGGGGGGGTTCTTCCAAGCACAGTGTTATGATCGTGTGCTGTAAGAGCATGTATTCACAGCAAAAAAAATAATTATAGAAGAGGCACTCTACATAGCGACTCTTTCCCTCTCTTTCCCCTGGACAGACACAACATTAACTTTCACTCATATCTGTGTGTGTGTGTGTGTGTGTGTGTGTGTGTGTGTGTGTGTGTGTGTGTGTGTGTGTGTGTGTGTGTGTGTGTGTGTGTGTGTGTGTGTGTGTGTGTGTGTGTGAGAGAGAGAGACAGAGAGAGAGAGAGAGAGAGAGAGAGAGAGAGAGAGAGAGAGAGAGAGAGAGAGAGAGATAGAGAGCGCGATGGGTGGGTAGACGCAAAGTGAAGTCTCCAGCCACACCCTCGCATACAGTAGGCCTACACGGACACTGACAGACCGATAGACAACGCTGATCAAGCGCCGTAGCATGTGCATGCCACACCGGAAACCAAAACTGTCGGTTCGTGGCATCGAGAATGCCTACAGCCTGAGCTTCTGATGACAAACGTGTCCCCGTGATGGGAAGCAATCGGTACAGAAGCAAACATCAATTTGAACACAATTCATACGTGTTCGACAAAACGGCACTACATCAGTCATCAAGTAACGCACCATCAAGTTTACCTAATGCCGCGCGGATACCATATAATTTGGCGAACATGTCGGTCGGTTTACAACGATGCGTGCGAGACTGCAAATCCAATAGTGTATTTGGCTGTCAAACTCATTGGCAAGAAGCAACACATATGCTAAGTGTCCATGTTACAGCACAACGCCACCATTCCTATGCATGCACTCGGAGAATAGAAGCAACTGTATTCATGTATCGTTTGCATTTTCGCAACATGTTCGCGTTAATTGCATTACCGGGTCAGGATGCGCGCCCCTCTTCCAGGCCCTGCGCCTCGCGATCACCAGATGCACGTCAGTCCACTCTGCTTCAGTCTCATCCAACTGCCCTGCCTTGCGAGTTCACCTCCGTCCGTGTGCAGTGGCTATTGCCTGCGTGCGTGCGTCGTTGATGTTAATCCACAGACGAATGACTTCCAATACAGCTGATTTATCCCATTGAAACGCGATGCCCTGCCAACAAGCGCTAAAAAGATGAAAATCTACATAATTCTGTAACGGAGCGCATTCGTATCTCCGCCCACCGAGGACGCAATAGGAAACCTTTCAAACCGCCGCGATGGGAACGGATCCGTCACCGGCGCCACATCATCACGTGATGATAGGCTACTCGGGCGTCGCCGGGAGATATACGGCACGTGCCACCTGACCGTAAAGGGGCTCGCTCAAATTTGTATCATCCCCCAAAACACACATGTGCCGCCAAAACACAGGAACCCACTCTCACTGAGGAAACTAACCATTAAGTCAGAATGGATACTGCATTTCTCAGTCATTCTGTCTCACTCCCTCGCTGTCTGTCCGCGCGGGCGCAATTGTGTTTCTTTGAGAGAGAGCTGAAGTGGAAAACATGGCTCAGTAGCATTGCACTGACCTATATTCCTTCCTCAAACATGTTGTCTCACACACACACACACACACACACACACACACACACACACACACACACACACACACACACACACACACACACACACACACACACACACACACACACACACACACACACACAAAGTAGCCAAATGTGAATGAACTCAGACTTTACAACATGCTTAATTGACTGCAGATGTATGACTTCCCTGCAGGCAACTCTCTCTCTCTCTCTCTCTCTCTCTCTCTCTCTCTCTCTCTCTCTCTCTCTCTCTCTCTCTCTCTCTCTCTCTCTCTCTCTCTCTCTCTCTCTCTCTCTTTGTGTCTCTCTATTCTCAGTGCAGTTCCATTCAATTCAGTTCCATTCAACATTCATTCTGCATTACTGGTATGAAAGTCACAATAACATTATTGCCAAAGAACAGTGACATATCCAAAGCACATTACATAACAGACATGTTCTCTCTCTCTCTCTCTCTCTCTCTCTGTCTCTGTCTCTCTCTCTCTCTCTCTCTCTCTCTCTCTCTCTCTCTCTCTCTCTCTCTCTCTCTCTCTCTCTCTCTCTCTCTCTCTTTGTGTCTTTCTCTCGCTTTCTCTCTTGTCAGTGCATGAATGATGCTGATACAGGGTGCTTAAATGAATATGGCAATGTTATGTCAATGTATTATCCCAGTATTATTAACAACTGGAGGTCTTACAGCAATAGCCCAACAAAGTCCAGTAATATTATAAGTAGCACAATGTTGTCCGACCCCCCCCCCCAAACACACACACACACACACACACACACACACACACACACACACACACACACACACACACACACACACACACACACACACACACACACACACACACACACACACACAAATGGATTTACATAACAAAAGGCGCATAAGAACATTATCTAACTTTTGCCTTCAACGTGTATTACTAAAACTCTCTCTCTCTCTCTCTCTCTCTCTCTCTCTCTCTCTCTCTCTCTCTCTCTCTCTAAGAGATAAGAGATGAGCTGGAATAAATATTTGTAATCAGCTACACAAGGATTGCAAGTACATACCCACACACACATGCACACACACACACACACACACACACACACACACACACACACACACACACACACACACACACACACACACACACACACACACACACACACACACACACACACACACACACACACAGCATAAAATCCCTGTAGGCCTACTTGTCAGCCTCAGCATGGAAAGCCTCCTGGCAGCAAGGGGGTAATCTGATTAAACAGCATCAGCATTCATTGGCACACTGTATGATAGGAGAGTGACACATGCCAGTCAAGGACACATGTGGCATGACATGACAGATACAGTTCTCTCTCTCTAGACCAGAGTGGTATCATGGTAGCAGAGTTGATAGGGTTGCCTTCTGCTTTGATGGCAGCTAAGGTATGTGTGCATCTCTCTCTCTCTCTCTCTCTCTCTCTCTCTCTCTCTCTCTCTCTCTCTCTCTCTCTCTCTCTCTCTCTCTCTCTCTCTCTCTCTCTCTCTCTCTCTCTCTCTCTCTCTCTCTCAGCAAAAGGAAGCCATTACTACTTTAAGATTCTAAAGGCAAAACTACAGTGTTATTACTAAATAATAACACCTCCCCAAGACGATATTACTATAAAATTGTGTTACCGTTGAATTCTGATGCTATCAACCTGGAGGCCTACCTCTATGCCGAATCCCTGCCAGTTTATTAATTCAAAGTAATCCTAATGTCCCGCTCCCAATTCTAATCCCAATTTTAATCCCAATTTCACACACACACACACACACACACACACACACACACACACACACACACACACACACACACACACACACACACAGAGAGAGGAGAGAGAGAGAGAGAGAGAGAGAGAGAGAGAGAGAGAGAGAGAGAGAGAGAGAGAGAGAGAGAGAGAGAGAGAAGGGGGTGAGAGAGAGAGCCTTTACTGTAACCTTTAATAGCTTGCAGAAACAGCCTGCCTGACGCTCTTTAATAGCACTGTAAAGTCGCCCACCCCCAACTTCAATGCCCCTGGCTATGACTTGCCTTGCAGACAGGAAGAGCACTTTTAACAACATGAAAGGCCTCCCCAGACATTTCCCATTTCAAGACACCATTAACCCAATAGTCAACATGTGTCGCTGTGCCTAGGTCCTCAGAAGTTCACTGAAACATTCCTCCTCCCATTCTGGGAGGCAGAACTCTTGATTCCAAAGGTCAGTAACTGAGGAGATAAGTTTCCTCCCAAAACCCCTCCCTTCCCTGCCTGTTTTTGTTCAGACTTTAAAGGGTTGTGAGCCGCTTTAGTCCATGAGAACGATATCATTCTACATGCCATTATGGACCTCAACATTCTTTTTGCTACTGCCCAACATTTTGTCAAACTTCCAGGGCTGGACTAGGACAGAACGTCAGCCCAGGGGCCTATACTAAGGGCGTATTCACACCTACCACGTTTGGTCCGGACCAAAGGACCAAACGGACCAGGTTCGGACCTTTTGGGATGGTCTGAATACAAACCAGCGAATCCTGGTCCGGACCAAACAAGCGGACCGAGACCGAGCTGAAAGGTCGGACTCGGTCCGGATCAAACGAACCCTGGTGCGGACCTTTTGGAGGTGTGAAAGCAGACCGGACCTAATCCCAGACTTCTTGCTTTTTTGTACCTCGGGAGCTTCAGTCGCTTTTCAAGATTCATGGGAAACAGAGTGTAAACAAAGCGACTCCACAACTTGTCATGTCCATGTCTTTGGTGTAAATTCGACAGAGTGGTTTGTTTGCAACAATATTAGCCTAATATTAATGAAATAATAGCCTAAACTATCGCAATCGTGGGCGTAGGCTACATTATTGTAGGCTACGGTCATTCATATTTTTCAAGGATGGCTTGTCAGTGGAGCACAGGAAAGGAAAAAGAGAAAAAATTTACCTATCACAGCATTTTAAATGTTGATTGGGGCAAATCCGAAAAGCATCTACTGAAGAAACGGAAGAAAACACTGTAGTCCGCACAGTATGGATTCTGATAATGATAGCAATAATTACGACGTTGGCACTTATCCCCCTGGCTTGCTAGCTGTGCGTTGGATGGATGTAGGCTAGTGGAATATAGGCTACTTGAAGAAGTTGTGATAAAGACAACGAAGGTAAAGCAAAGTCGCCTAATTCTGCCCGTCTCCCAATTCCGCCCGCCTACTTATAAGTGATGATAGTTACTTATGTATCCACTATTTAAGTCAGGAATGGATATCGACATGATACGGAGTTTGTATGCTTACAATTTGAAACGGTGATGACATTTAAAAACGAGTCAAACGGCCATAAACAGCATTGGAATGGAACTTTAATTTCACGACGACATTCTGGCTAAAAACTCGCCCTGGCCGCTTCCCTGTTTCGCTTTAGGACCAAAATTATTCAACCGTTTCCACAGTAACGACCAAACTAATCACAGTTCCTGCATCGGTAAAGCCAGGACTACAAGTGTGAATGAAATAAGCAAAACGGCATGAAGGAATAATAAACAGTAGGCCTAGGCCTAACGGAAATACCGACGTGACCTGAAATCAAGCCGTCGGAATTGGGAGCCTTTCGCCGGCGAATGTGCTGAAACTAGATTTAAGACATGCTGGACGTTATCTTCAAATTACTATAGAAAGGGCTACCAATGTTAGCTAATATTGCTCATTACCTCATCTACACAGTTGCCGCTATCCAAAAATATACGATAGCATAATTAAATAGTATTTGAAATAGTGATATTATCACGTTTTCAGTGAAGTGATCAGTGAAGTGGACGGAATATGGCGACCTTACTTTAATTCATTAATTTACCCGCTGTGGTGGCATGTTGGCAAGTTTGTATGATCCAAACGCTATGCCCGTGCTCATCATGTTACTTTTTTCTTGATCGAGTGCGTGAAATATTGCTGCAAATGGTAGCCAATATTCCAATACAAACGTATCCAAATGACAGTGGAGCGCACTGTTTATTTTCGAGAGGAAAGAATGACGTGGTGCGTGGAACATTGAGCCTGTTTTGCGTTGTTCCCAGACATCCCAAGTGTAAAACACTGATTGCAGGGAGGTGGTTATCCTAATATTGATGACTAAACCAGCCAGCAATCTCGCCCGCACGCTATATGACATTATAAGAAAGAAAGAAAGAAACAGGGATAAAATGTGGCTATCCCAACTCGCGGGATCAATTGGCTTTCAGGAAGACTCTTCATGTCATGAGCTTCAGATAGTCTGCGCTATATTTCGTGTGAGCGCTATGCCATACATGCCGTGAACGTTTATTTTACATGCCGCTGAACTCTTTGGATGCTTGTAGGCCTATTTGGACATAGCCTTAACTTGTTGCGCGTGTCGTTTCTGACCAATAGCTGAACGACCTCAGGGCGCGTGGCTTTCTTGTCGATTTTGGTCCGCTTACTGAAATGTACACAGTCTGAAAGCCAACCGCACCAAATTTTTAGAATTAGGTTCGGACCAAACAAAGTGAACTATCGGACTTTCCTGGTCTGAATACGCCCTAAGAAGCTGGTGGTTCAGGAGTAAACCAGGTTAAGTTAAGAGGTAAATCACCTAATAGAAGAGCCCGGAGTCCTCATTTTCCAGGCTCTTAGTTTAGATGATTTACACTTAACTTAACCTGGTTTACACCACCGCTGTAAGATCCACCTCCTTCTCTGTTTCCCCTGCTGATCACTCCAGGAAGCAGTTCCTGATGGAGCAGGCATTCAAATCGCCAGAGCTTCACCTGTCATACCTAAGGGAGGCCCTTCAGGAGACCTACACTCACCTCAGAGGTCTGCCTCTCCAGGAGTTCTCGGCAGGTCAGCCCGTGCTGCTCATTGGCTCTGACTGCCCACATCTTCTCAAGCCAGTGTGTCTGGGCCCTTCAGGTGGGTAGGCAGCAATCTGACAGTCAAGCGTCTGCATACTGCTTTGTGCCCTTATATTTGCTTCCCTCTAGTGGCCGAATAACACAGTTCTCTGTTTCAGGCTCAAGAGCAGCAATTATAATATTAAAGCCGCAAGCGGCGATGACGGGCCCTCGCACCTACGTTGCAGGGCCGGGGCATGCCACCTAGCATGTTGCTATGACCCCCTAAAACAAAAATGGAGTCTGTACGACGTTCGGTTCACGAGATATTGAAGAAAAACTAATTAGCATGAATTAGCATTCAAAATTAGCATTAGCATTGTCATGATTAGCGTGTTGCTATGACCCCCTAAAACAAAAATGGAGCATGTACGATGTTCAGTTCCCAAGATATTGAAGAATTACACTTTTCCTGCAGTTCCTTTGCCTACCACATGGTGGCGCTATACCTTATCTACATTTCAGGCTTATTCATTATGTGCATACATGTGCGCGTTTGCACTGCTACAAAACACTCCAAACTGAAATGGTGGCCAACTTCCTGTTTTAAAATGCCAAAAAAGTCAAAATATCTCACTTCCTGTTGGGCGTGGCCATATCGTTGTATGGACTTTATTACTCGCCTTATTGAGATACACAACTTAAAAAAACTCCCGAGTCTGTAGCTCGAAGTAGATGTTAGCCCCGCCCCTAACCGTATATGGGGGCGTGGCCTCCATTTCAGGCATATACAAAAGTTAATAGTCATTATATGCATACATGTGTGAGTTTGCACCGTTTGAAAACACTCCAAACTGAAATGGTGGCCAACTTCCTGTTTTAAAATTAGATGCCTAAATTCATTAAGCCGCCATCTTGTCAAATTACGAGATATCAAAAATTCCTTCGCAATTTGTCATCGTCAATGCCTTGAGCTCATGTACAACGAATATAAAGAGAGGGCGATGTACGGTTTAGGAGGATTGTTTGAAGTCCCATTATATGTAAATTTGAAAAAAGTCCAATTATCTCACTTCCTGTTGGGCGTGGCTAATGGGTTGGCATTGCAAATTGGTTTGGTTTAGTGAGATACACATGCATATTTTTTTTCGTGGCCCAACGACAAACTATATATCAGCCAGAAACTTCAACGCGATAGGGGGCGCTATTCTGTGCCCGGGGCCAATCCGGATCCGAGCTTCTGGTTCTGAGTAGCGGGAACCATTTCCGATCACCGTGCAAAAGGGCGAGTGACCAAGTGCTTCCCAGACAAAATGAGCAGCCCGAACGTGGAGCACAAAGAAAAATAATAATAATAATAATAATCCGAGCAAGAACAATAGGGCCTCGCGCCTTCGGTGCTCGGGCCCTAATAACAACCATCCGAAATCTTTGTCACTGTGTGTGTGTGCGTGTGTGTGTGTGGTGTCTAAGCTTTGGTATCCAACCTACAGTGTAGTGTGTGTTAGTGAAATATTGCTTTGCTAAACCCTTGTAAGGTGTAATACAATACAATATACAATATATTTTATTTGTCATTGTGACGAGTACAATGAAATTGAGCGAAATTGAGCATTCCTTGTTGTAGCAAAAATACATAAAATAAATAATAAAAATGGAATAAAAAGAATGGTATATAAAAACTATGCTTTTGAAGCATAATTAAGTTCTGTAATGGCCGCTGGGTAGAAACTGTTTTTCAGTCGGTTTTTCCTGGTTTTCATGGACCTATTTCTTGCCAGATGGTAGCAGTTCAAACAGATTTTGACCTGGGTGTGAATTGTCTCCCAGAATGCACTTGGCCTTTTTTAGGCTGCTGGTGCTGTAAAGGCCCTCCAAAGACGGAAGAGGGCAGCCAATGATGTTCTCTGCTGCCTTTATGACACCCTGGAGCTCTTTCCTCTGTGCCACAGTGCAGCCTGGGAACCACACACAAAGACAATATGTCAATATGCTCCACTGAGCAGCGGTAGAAGGACACAAGCAGCTTCTGACAGATGTTGTTTTTCCTAAGTATTCTTAGGAAATATAGTCTTTGTTGTGTCTTCTTCACTAGCCCAGTGGTGTTCAAACCCCAGGTCAGGTCCTCCCTGATGTTAACTCCCAGGAAACGGAAGTCTGACACCCTCTCCACGCACACACCCTCAATCACAAGTGGCTGGATGGCAGTCCTCTTCCTCCTGAAATCCACCACCAGCTCCTTGGTCTTGGCTGTGTTCAGGAGCAAGTTGTTTTCTCTGCGCCACCCCACCAAGACTCATCCCCATTAGAAATAAGTCCAACTACTGTGGTGTCATCAGCAAATTTCACTATGGTGTTATTAGTGTAGGCAGCGGAGCAGTCGTGTGTGTACAGTGTGTACAGCAGAGGACTTAACGCACATCCCTGCGGCGAGCCAGTGCTGAGGTTGAGGTCCATGGAGGTGTGATGACCTATGCACACTCGCTCGGTGCGGCCTGTTAAAAAGTCCTTAATCCAAAGGCAGGTGGAGTGTCGTATGCCAATGCTTGCTAGTTTGTCCACCTAGGGAGGTTGGTATTAAAGGCAGAGCTGAAGTCGATGAAAAGCAGCCGAGCATAACTCCCCTGCTGCTCCAGATGGTACAATGCAGCATGGAGAGCTGTGGCTACTGCATCCTCAGTGGCCCTATTTTCCCTGTACGCAAACTGGTGTGGGTCAAAAGTGGGGGGGATGACGCACAGGATGTGCTTTCGTACCAGTTTCTCAAAGCACTTCATGACCACAGGAGTGAGTGCTACTGGCCTACAGCCATTGAGGCAGGTGATGTTGGTCTTTTTCTGCAAGGGGACTATGGTGGAGGACTTAAGACAGGATGGTACAGTGCACTGGGAGAGGAACTGGTTGAAGATCTTTGTAAAGACCCCCGCCAGCTGGTCTGCACAGTCTTTAAGCACACGCCCACAGATGCCATCGGGCCTGGGTGCCTTTCTTGTGTTGATGGCCCGCAGTATATTCCTCACCTCATGCTCCTCCACTGCAAAGACGATGGTGTGGTCAGCTGTGGGCTGTTAACAGTCCTGCAGTAGCTAAGTGACTCCCTCAGGCCATGTTTTCACAGTTCTTGCGGTGATGAAATTTCTCCTCCTTAGTGGAATATAAGATGGAACCGCAAGCAGTGACAGGTAATCAGACTGGGCTAGATGTGGTAATGGTATGGTGGTATATAAACTGTTGTTATCAGGACAACGGTCTCTGGGGAGGTAGATGGGCCGACAATTAATTGTCAAATATTCCAAGTCCGTGTTTAGGTCTGTCCAGTTTCTGCTTGGAAAATTGTAATGATTGTTTTTCCCACATTGAGATTCACTGGTCAGGGCTTGTATCTGGGCTCATATCAGGTCTCATAATCATGGAAAAAAGTAAGTGACCTTATCATCCCCTCTCTGTATCTCTCACCTTCAAAAACATACATACACAGAACTTCACAAACAGGATGAAGGAAACATGAGGTTGCACGGGACTCTGTTTTTTTTAAATGTTTAGGCCCAGGTCCAGCGGACCGGAATTCCTTCTATATAAAAAAAACATGAACACCTTGCTTACCATGGTCAAATGGAGGGCGAATGCTTATTAGACTGAACGAAGTAACATAGTGACAAATCCCTGCCTTTCTGTTTCTCTTGATCTGTTTATAGTCAAATCAGAACATTGAAATGGGAGTGTCCCCCAGAATGTATGTGGGTTCTTAATAGGCTGATGCACATCATTTGAATTGTTGAAACTGTTGGATGCAAACATACATTCTATAGGCTAGGGCTATGCTCCCATATATGCACCCATATATATGCAGTGTATATAGGCCTCCAGTATACTGTAAAACGGCACTGGGCCCTTGGGTGATCAAGGCAAGCCCACTTTTAGCATTGTCTGCGAGAATGGAAAATACAGTATTGCGTCACAATGTACCTGCCATTAGGTCTGAGCGTCACGTGTTATCTTACCGGGCAGACCAACCGGAGTTACCGGACAGCAGGCAGCTGACCATGGAGAACACGAGGGCTGTTGTGTTCGATGTGGGGAGCGACTCTATCCGTGCGGGCCACGCGGGAGAGGCCGGCCCGACATACACCACGCCGACACTCGTGAACATGACCCAACACAACTCCACCACCACCACGCACCACCCGGCATCTGGTTTCGTGGGCTCGGACGCATCAGCTGATGATGCACCGACAGTCAGCCCCGTGCGTAACGGTGTCATTACGCACTGGGAGGCCATGGAGAGGCTGTGGGAACGCGCTTTCTGCCAGCTTAACGTTCCTTCGGAGAAGCACGCAGTGTTGCTGTCAGACCCGCCAATGGGACCACGCACACAGCGGGAGAAGCTCGCGGAGGTCATGTTCGAGACGTTCTGTGTTCCGGGGCTGCACGTGGAGAACCAGTCTGTGCTGTCGGTGTACTCGAGCGGCAGAACTTCCGGACTTGTCGTTGGGAGCGGCACGGGCTGCACATACGCCACACCGGTTCACGAGGGCGTCTATCTGCCCAGCGCCACCTGTTGCGCGGACTACGCGGGAAACAGCCTGGATCTCCATTTGCGCACGCTACTGCAGGAGTCCGGGAGAGAGATACCCGAGGACAGGCCCGTGGTCACGGACATCAAGAAGAAATGTTATGTCAGTGCCGACATCCATACAGAGAACCTCAAAATACACCATCCGATGGATTACGTGCTCCCAGACGGCCGTAAAATCAAGTTAGGGCACGAGCGGTTCCTGGTCCCCGAGGCTCTGTTCCAACCCAGTGGCATGGGCTCGCGGGAGCCGGGACTCGCCACGCTGGTGATGAACTGCCTGAATATGTGCGAGGTAGAAGCATTCAGCTGCTAAATATTCCAATAACTGATCCTAATGTGTGTACTTGACATGGTGGATTCACAACCCCAGAGTTACCAATAAACAGACTAGGCCTAGTTGCCCCACCAGCCGAGGAATAATGTTACAAAGTAAACAGACTATTAGGTCAGGGCTGCAGCAGGTTCAAACCAAGCCCCCATCACTCCCTTCCTCCCTCTATGGCTGAGGTGCCATTGAGCTATCTACTGCTCCAGGGACTGTAACCAATACCCTGTAATATCTGTAAATCGCTTGGGATAAAAGTGTCAGTTAAGTGTAATGTAATGTAAATACAAGATAGTTTGTATTTCAATGTCATATGCATGTCTTAGTGTCCAAGATTTCCCCTCGGGGGCCAATACAAGTTTTCATTACTGATTTAATAATAATAATAATAATAATAATAATAGTATAATTTAATGTATTATGTATATAATAATCATTTCATGTTATTATTTCCTCCTGCAGGTGGACGTGAAACAGGCTGTCCGGGGCCATGTGTTGCTGTGTGGAGGCTCCACACTGTTTCAGGGACTACCGGAGAGGCTGCAGAGTGAACTGACATACGTAGGAGGAGGTGGAGGAGGGGGAGGGGGAGGAGGAGGAAGAGGGGGGTTACGGGTGGTGGCTACGGAGGAGAGGAGGAACGCCGTGTGGATCGGGGGGTCAATACTTGCCTCCCTCAACTCCTTCCAAAGCAAGTGGATGAGGAGAGAGGAGTACCAGGAGAAAGGAGCTCAGGCTGTGTTCCGAGCCTTCATATGATGAAACACACACACACACACACACACACACACACACACACACACACACACACACACACACACACACACACACACACACACACACACACACACACACACACACACACATTGAGACCCTTCCAGATGTGGATGAGGACGGAGAGAGTAGCCACCACTCCCTGCCACCTCAGGCAAGTAGGGGTTGCCATGGAGGCAGGATGCCCAGGCTGAGGAATGCGAAGCCCCAATGCCCCTCTTCTCTCCACCCCCCTGAGGATGCTATTTGCACTCCACACAAAGTGCACAAAGGAGGAGGCATAAAAGTAAACAACAGGAACCCACACAGAAAGAAGTCTTCTCTTGGTATGAAGCACCCCCCCCCTTCCCAACTCATACACACACACACACACACACACACACACACACACACACACACACACACACACACACACACACACACACACACACACACACACAGAGAGGCCTTCCCTCACAGACCCCCCGACACACACACACACACACACACACACACACCTCCCTAGCCCTCGGAATAGCGTGCGTTGTAGAAAGATAGACAGACAGACAGACAGTGAGAGAAGAGAGACAGAAGCAACCCTTTCAGGCGGCACCGCCAGGGGCCAGACGCTACTTCCTGATCTGTCCAAAGCAGATGAAATCATCCTTTAGTTCTTCCATCTTACTGCGTCCGGCCCATGGTGGAACTAAGAAAAAGAAGAAAACCCTCTATTCTGGTTTTGGATTTCCTGAACGTGAGCAACATCCTCCCTCCTGTATCCTCTGTCCTGTGTCACCACCACACAATAAGAACCTGTGTGCCCTCCAAGTCTGCAGTTGCAGTTGGCAACACAAATACCTAGTGAAGTGAATGTGTTAATTCAGTTTCATACCCTGCTATACAGACAGACAGGCAGACAGACAGACACTTAAGACAGTCAGTGAGTCAGTCAGACAGTCAAGAGTCTATGTACTAAACAGTGACATCATCCACACACGTCTGGCCATTTTTTGTGTTAGGAAAATAAGAACTTAATTTTGAGTAACAGATGGGTTACATCATTTATTTGTCAGTGGTTTGTAAAAAGTATACGTACCAACCCCAACTCCGGTGAAGTTGGGACGTTTGGTAAACAGTGAATAAAATCAAAATGCTATCATTTTCAAAATATTCAATCTATTCATTAGATGGAGAATAGTGAAAAGACAACATATTAAGTGTTAAAACCGAGAAAAAATATTGTTTTGGGGGACATATGTACTAATTTCTAATTTGATAAATCCAACACGTCTCAAATAAGTTGGGACGGGGATCAGTGAAATTTAGTAAACATCCAAATAAGATAAAACAACAAAGAAGAACATTTGAAAATGAATTGTACTGACGGACAATATACTAGGCGTCCAGGTATAAGATCATCACAGAGAGGCTGAGTCACACAGAATTAAAGATGCAAAGGGAATAATTACCATAGTTATTACATACATTTTTGAATTCCCTTTGATTTACCACGATTGAGTGTATATAAGACATATTTTTGTTACTAAAATCATTGTATAGGTTCATGACATCATGAAATATATATTGGCTGTAGCCTCACTCTAATTCCTGGAGTGCTAGAGCTATTGAAAATTGACCATATTAAGAATGCTTAATGCGTGCAAATGATACAGGGGTGTAACATTCTCCTAAGCACCTGAGCTCACTTGAAATAAACCCAGAAGACATGGGCAACTGTCCTTTGCTTACAGAAGTCAGCAGAAGTTGTAGAAGTCCATTCTTTTTGACAATAATAGAGCATTTCACATCCTGTGCTACAGTGAAAATGGACCATCCAACTTGTGTTAGTGCTAGCTTCAAAAGTCAGCCTCCATGATGGCATGCGGGTGCAGTAGTGCATTGGTTAAGATGTTCTCACTCATCTGTAGAGTTAAATACAGTGCTGAATGGTATAAATGGGTTTTAAACAGCATGAAAAGCCACTCATGCATTATATTTTGAAGGGAGATCTTCGATTACTGCCACATAGTAAGGTCAAATTGCATTCTCTACTATGTTTTAACAGTTTGGCTCCATCATAAGGACCAGCAGTTGATAAAATGGTGGGCTTTTGGTCAAGACCTGTCACACTGTAAGCACTACAGAAAGGAAAACATTGCAAAACATGACAAGGAATACACCCACCATTTAAGCTGGTGAAATCATGTCCAAGATAGGAATTAACACTGTTTTTTATATAAAATCATCTCATCGGTTAATGTATTTAACTGTTAAGTGTTGTCTTTTGTTTTGTTTTTAGTCTTCCTCGACATTTGCTGCCATTTATTGTCCCCGTCCCAACTCTTTTGAGACGTGTTGGATTTATCAAATTAGAAATGAGTACATATGTCCCCCAAAACAATATTTTTTCTCGGTTTTAACACTTAATATGTTGTCTTTTCACTATTCTCCTTCTAATGAATAGATTGAATGTTTTGAAAATGATAGCATTTTGATTTTATTCACTGTTTACCAAACGTCCCAACTTCACCGGAGTTGGGGTTTGTAAATGTACATAGGCCTACCTGATTAATCAAGAATCACTGATTTTCCACCATGAAATGCACGTGTAAAGATGACTGTCACTGTAAATGATATTTTATAAAGTCTATAACTTACTCTGCCAGTTCTACCGAAAGAGTACCTGAAAAATCTTTGCTTCCACTACAGATATAATTCTCTACTTTCCACCCGCTCTGCTCCTAATATGAATCTAATACTACTCTACTTATAAATGCTGTATAATTCTAATTCTTCTCTCCCCCATCTCATCCTCTGCAGGTTTCCCTCACTGCGACCTGTCCCCGATGGACTTCGCTGGCATGACGCTGGGCCTACTGACGTGCTGTGCCCTCTTGATTTGTCTGCTGTCTGCCCTCTTTGGTCTGCTGTCTACCCTGTCTGGGCCCCCCAGCCCCAGCCCCACACTGGCCCAGATCTGCGATGCCAGGAGCCCACAGACACCTCCTCTTCACCACTTCCCCCACCATGGAGACCCAGCTCCCAGTATCGCCAGTCAGGCCACCACAACCTCAGATTAGCACTTCATTGGGAACTTGCGCTATATGTTACATACTTGTTGTACATTTTACTATATTACATTACACTCAGCAGGTGATTTTGTGGAAAAAGACTTGTACTTGTACAATTTATTTAGGTACAGTTTACAGTCAATGGAGCTACTGTGTGCAAGATTAGATGTCTGGTTCGACTGGAGAGTCGGACTTTCATCTCAAAAGAAGTTCCATGATCATTAGGCCACTGTAGCACTGCAGAACATACAAAAAAAAGAGTCAGCTGTCAGTGGATCTCACGCTGCCAATAATAATGGTACTACCAAGGAAGGTGACAGGGGTGGACAAAGGGGTCAATTGTCCCGGGCCCAGGGAGACATGGGGCCCAGAATTAAGTCTTCATTGCATTGAATGTATTGTGTGGGGGGCCCTTCTGAGGGCTTTGTCCCGGGCCCAGCCTAAGCTGTCTGCAGCCCTGGGCACTACAACAGTACCACCTGTGTCTTTTACACACACCATTAAGAACAAGTCTGCTCCAACATGTCTACCTTTAAAACATCACAGATTTTCCCTTCAAATTAAGAGGATGCACTCATTTGTAATATGGAAGATGATGGCGTTATATTGAAAGCCATGTTCTCATCATCACTTCACTGTCCCCACCAATGCAATAAGAGACAATGACAGTGAACAACACCAAATAAAGGTTAAATGTGATTGTTCTGAAAATGAGAAAAAATTGCCATATACATTTGCTCTTCAATGTGCTTATACTGCATCTTAGAGTGCACTCTGTTATTGGCAACTGTGTTACAATATTTGGACAATCTGTTCAGGAGGTTTTTGTGAAACACTTATGTACATGACTGATGCAAAGTTGCATTTTCAAAGTCTGTTTTCTATGAAAATATATTAATTATTTATGAGGAATGATGAAGAATGTCTATTCTAGTGATGCACATGTGATAGTTGACAACATTATTATTATGTTAACACATACAGTCCACAAGGTGGCGCCTCTTGCATTTCACAATAATGTTGTTATTCCTCTTCATTTTTTTTAAAGAATGACTTTGTGGTCACCCTCCTCACCATTGACTCCAGCATTGTGATTTTAAATATGAGACTTCATAATAAGTAGTTACCTCAACCAAGGAGGTTATGTTTTCGGTCGTGTTTGTTTGTTTGTTTGTTTGTCTGTCTGTTTGTCTGTCTGTCAGCAGCATAACTCAAAAAGTTATGAACAGATTTGGATGAAACTCTGGAGTTGTTGGTAATTTCTCAAGGAACAAGTGATTAAATTCTGGTGGCGATCCGGATCATGAACCGGAACCAGGACCTTTTTAAAGATTCTTCACCATTGCTGGCCTATAAATCTAGACAACCCTAGTGACCACAAATTGAATTGCGGGACAGGGCAAAACATTCACCCTGTCTTTCTGCCTTCTTTTTGTGGAGTTAGAAACTGGAATGTTAACCATTGACACAGTCAAATGTTCTATCAAGCAGCTTCCTTGGCAGAGGTCTGCGCTCTCTGAGTGCTTCTAGTTACTTCTAGCTACTCAGAGAATGCATTTCTGTGTCAAATATGGCCTTTCCAAAAATAATACCTTCCAAATATCATACAGGCTTTTCACATATATATTGTATCGGTAATACTTAACAGGTTCTCATATACTGATCTGTCAGATTTATGCTGCCAGACTTGTATAGGCCTAAAATAGAACTTTGCAAGATGTTGATTTGTGTGAACGTGTGTTTGTGTTTAGAGAATGGGCCAGCAGGCACAGAGGCATGGCCATTACATGCACAGGAATATACAGAGCATGCCCAGAGAGAGAGAGAGAGAGAGAGAGAGAGAGAGAGAGAGAGAGAGAGAGAGAGAGAGAGAGAGAGAGAGAGAGAGAGAGAGAGAGAGAGAGAGAGAGAGCGTCTGATCTGAGAGTAATACCTACCTGGTATTTAATATTTTAGGGCTTAAGGGCAGAGAAGAGTGGGACAGAGTCAGAACTGGACTTGAACCTGGGTTCCCATGAACAACTGCCAGATGCCTGGTGTGCCACAGCACATTTGACCTTGCTTATTTTTAATATCATCCTATGCAAAATATCAACTGCTGTAGTACAAGGAGCAAGTTTGCCAGAGTATATGCCTCCCATAGTTGACAGCACTCCTCTTTTCTCAGCGTTTCTCCAGTATTTCAGCGCCCACACCCCTGCCAGTATTCTCCTTAGACAGTCTATATGGTATCCTCCAGTGATTCAGATCCATCTCCAAACCCCCTGCTACCATTCTCATCTCAGTCTATGGTATTCTGTTTTTTCTCACTCCCACGCCTAACACCCACTTATATTATCATTAAAAGTCAACATTTGTCCTGCAAAAATCTTTTTTTGCTACTCAAATGTTAATTCCTCCCCCATTTCCTGTACCTTCCCTCACCGAAATGACATGACATCCCCCCCCCACACACACACACACACACACAAACACTTACACACTGACACACACACACACACACACACACACACACACACACACACACACACACACACACACACACACACACACACACACACACACACACACACACACACACACACACACACACACACACACACACACCTCCCAATTAAAACCCCGGAATGCCATTTGACACCAATCACTAGGCTTTCCTGTTCCTGGCCGAGAGACAAAGCCAGTGGAGTCCATCAAATCAGCCGGGTGTCATTGTGGAGCGCCTTGTCCCCCACCGAGGGAACAGACGGTGTGTGTCTTCACTGTCCCCCTCCACTAAACAGCAAACATACCTTTCTGCCCAGGCGGCACACACACAGGGAGGAGAGAGTGTGTAGTGTGTGTGGGAGGACTGTCGCTAATCACCTGTCAAACTTTTGCTTGGCGGCTGGACATGACGGGACAGGATGGGACAGTGGCGGCCACTCATTGGTTCTTTCTGTCTTTCTTTCTTTCTTTCTGTCTTTCTTTCTTTCTTTACATCTCTGTCTTTATGCCTTTCTCACTCTTTCTCTCTGCCCCTCTCTCTGCCTGTAGTACCCACACTCATTCCTTCCCCCCCCCCTCTCTCTCTCTGCCTGCCTGTCTGTCTGTCTGTCTGTCTGTCTGTCTGTCTGTCTGTCTGTCTGTCTCCAATATATTAGTCAGTGTGTGTGTGACTGCATTTGGCAAGGTCTGCATTCTCCAGTAGAGAGAGGCAGCATCCTACATGGCCCACGCTGGAATAGATTCGATACAATACGATGCGATATGATACAATGTGATAGAATATGGTATGATACGATACGATACGATACGATACGCTACGCGATACGATACGATACGATACGATACGATACGATACGATACGATACAATACGACACGGCACAGCACGATATCACGCGATACCATACCATACGATACGTTTGTATTCAATATCTTTACAGAGGATAATTACATGTATTGAGTGGTCCCGTTAGAGGGGTGGGAGTGGGGGGGCAGTGAAGGAGAGAGGGGCATAAAGTATAGGAGGAGGGGTAAAAGTAAAGAAGAGGGGGCAGAAAGTACAGGATAGAGGGGGCAGAAATTAAAGGAGATGTAGGGGGGGGGGCATAAAGCATAGGAGAAGGGGGCAAAGTAAAGAAGAGGGGGCAGAAATTAAAGGAGATGTAGGGGGGGCATAAAGCATAGGAGAAGGGGGCAAAGTAAAGAAGAGGGGGCAGAAATTAAAGGAGATGTAGGGGGGGGGGCATAAAGCATAGGAGAAGGGGGCAAAGTAAATGAAAGGAGGGGCAGAAAGGCAGAGCTCATTAGTATGCATGCCTGCATGTTTTTCTTTTTTCTTTCTCTTTTTTTGTCATTGACTTGTGTACTGAGGACAAGCCCCGCAGGGCCCGACTCTTTTATTAGTCAATGAGGAGGATTATCTCTTTCAATCGCACCACCACTCGCCCCATTATACGCATTCGATTTTGATAAACGTTCCCTCCGTTCGTTATCCGTCCCTCGCATCGGCTAATATTATGCGATTACGTAATTGAATGGACGTAATGAAAAGCAGAGATGAGTTATCTACCCCGCACATGCGGGGAGGCTGCGCTTTAGCCAAGATGTAGCCCCATTGTTTACAGTGTAAAGAGAGAGAAGCAAACATACTGTTCATGCTTTTGTGAGGAGCAAGTGTGTGTGTGTGTGTGTGTGTGTGTGTGTGTGTGTGTGTGTGTGTGTGTGTGTGTGTGTGTGTGTGTGTGTGTGTGTGTGTGTGTGTGTGTGTGTGTGTGTGTGTGTGTGTGTGTGTGTGTGTGTGTGTGCAAGTTTCTCTGTGTGTGCTTCTGTGTGTGTGTGTTTCTCTGTGTTTATATGTATATGTGTTGGGGGGTAAGTGGGGTGGGGTGTCTTTGTTTGGCTGGTGTTGAGGACATTCTTCTGTGCAAGGTGGACATTAGACAAAAAAGGATGAATGATAATCAGCACCACCACTGTATTCTGACCCCCCACCACACACACACACACACACACACACACACACACACACACACACACACACACACACACACACACACACACACACACACACACACACACACACACACACACACACACACACGCACACACACACACACACCACACCCCTTGGGGATGCTCCCTAGAGTAAGGTGGAATGGGGCAACAGGAACACTGGAATGCAAACACACCGCTTTGCTACAGCATGGTGCGCAGTGTGTAAGGGGGCAGGTGCGGACACAGGAATAGAGTACATCCACATACTTAGCAAGTAAACAAAGGGTGTGTGTGTGTGTGTGTGTGAGAGAGAGAGAGAGAGAGAGAGAGAGAGAGAGAGAGAGAGAGAGAGAGATAGTCTACCTCTGCCTGTGTGTCTCTGTGTGCCCTCTCCTTCTATTCTCTCCTGGGACATCAACAACAGACTACAGTCACCTGAGGTTGGCTCAGCTGTACTGCAAAAGAGGAAATATGTTGTTGTTATTGCTTTAGCTTGCACTTTTGAAAACTACTTCAACTCTACTTCTCATTGCTTGATTTGTTTACTTCATTGTTATTTGATTAGCCTACTAGTATTGGAGTTGCTTTAAGTACTTTGGGTGATTTGAGTGTTAGAGATAAGATGAATTGATAGGATGGATGGCCTTTAATTGCTAAATTAATAATACGATGCCAAAGCACCCTTGTATATATTAGCTGGAGTTTTCACATTCATGTCACCAATATATCTTCAGGCGATTCACTTGCATTTATGTGACCCAAACTCATGGCAGTTTTATACAGTCATCACCACATGTAGCAATAGTAATATTTTCATATACTTAACTCTATAGATTATATATATGTTTAATCTATTATTATATATTATTCATTTATCGACATACACACATACGTACATGTCACACATAGTCTTTTTTGATGCAAGTAATGCTGCTGTTGGTGTGGCATTGGGATTTGAATGCTGTCTATTTGTAGAGCTCCCCACATCAGCACACGGGACAAATGTGTCTGCAGCCTTTTGCCTGCATTGTTCCGTGGGCCCCCGAAACTTCACTGGGTTTTTTAATCGAGCCCCACTTCGCCACCCTGTTGCGGCCCTTGTGCCTCTATCTTTGGGTGGGGAGGTGGGGCACAATGACAGGCAGCACGTCCCAATCCAGGGCCACACCACCAGCCACAAAAGCTCAGACCAAACTATAGCCCATCCGTCACACTGTCAAACTCCCCGCCACCCCCACCCGTCCACAATAATCAGTCGTGCTCCCCATATCCATCCACCCCCTGCCTCCACCAACACCCCAACCTCACCCCCACCCCCAGAAAACAAGAGAGCAAGGGAGGACCCCCAAAATGCACCAGGCCCAAGGAGCCCCCCAATTCTTTGCAAGCAATGGGGACTTTTGTCTCGCCTGCTTTTTTTTTTCATACGCGGCCTGGGTCTCCAGATAATACAGCCTGGATGCAGCCAGGCACACAGAGGGGGATAAGGAGAGAGAGAGAGAGAGAGAGAGAGAGAGAGAGAGAGAGAGAGAGAGAGAGAGAGAGAGAGAGAGAGAGAGAGAGAGAGAGAGAGAGAGAGAGAGAGATGGGGGAATGACAACAAAACAGGAGAGAGAGAGAGAGAGAGAGAGAGAGAGAGAGAGAGAGAGAGAGAGAGAGAGAGAGAGAGAGAGAGAGAAATACAGAAAGAAAAAAGAAACTGCAAAAAAGATGGAAATAGTGGAGAGAGGGAAAAGAGGGGGAGCAGGACAGAGATGGAGAGGCAAAGAGTGGGAGAGGAGAGGGAGAGTGAGGGAGAGAGAGTGAGGGAGAGAGAGGGAGAGAGAGAGAGTGAGGGAGAGAGAGAGAGAGAGAGAGAGAGAGAGAGAGAGAGAGAGAGAGAGAGAGAGAGAGAGAGAGAGTGAGGGAGAGAGAGAGAGAGCGAGAGAGAGAGCTAGACAGAGGTCGAGGGAGTGTCGGGTCGGGTTGGAGGCTGGGGCCCAGCCCTGTCCCTCCCCCTCCACTCTGGGCACCAGTAGCCCCTCTGTGTTGCCCCTCTGGAAGGGGAGGGGCCGGTCCAGCCCCCCATTGCACCGGCCCCGCAACAATAAACTGGTGTCCATTCACGCCTGGAGTGGCTACACATTGCTGCATTTTAGCGTCCCACAAAGGTAACGCACTGATATTGAATGGTCTTAGTTCCTGGGCCTTTGAAAGTGTCTTAGCATTCACCAGCACAAGAATATAAGGGGGTAAAATGGATGGACTTCAGCGCAATTCGTCGCTGGAGCATGACAATTATTTCAGGGCCTCTCTCTTAGACCTGAAAGAGCTGAAGAAGAAGAAAAAGTGGGTTTTGGAAACCTTTTCTTTGTGGCCGGGCCTTTTTGATAGACTGACGTGGATGTTAATGTCGGTAGGAGTGAAATGCACTATAGCGTGTGCCTCGGTTTAGCAAAAGAAAAAAGACACGCACGCACACACGCACACACACACACACACACACACACACACACACACACACACACACACACACACACACACACACACACACACACACACACACACACACACACACACACACACACACACACACACACACACACACACACGCACGCACGCAAACACACACACGCGCGCGCCCGCTGCAAACACACACACAGCATACAGTCTAAGAGTCTGAAATGCTTTTGAGTTAAATCTTTTCATAGCAGATGTGGGTGAATGCAGAATTTAGTTAATGGTTGAAAAAAAACAACAATTGTGACTTTGTATTTTTGTATGATATTGTCATTGAGCACTGGGCACACAACTTGTTCTGCGACCCTGTGTTGTTGTAGTCACTTGTTCGCATTCAAGGTCTTAATTTTTATTATTGTCACTCTTACAGTAGGCGTATATACAGTGGTGTAGTCTACTTTTTTGTGGTGGGTATAATGTATATTTTAGAATTTTTTGAGGTGAGTATACTGTATATATTTGTGCTGTTCTAAATAATGGGTCAATCAATTTTATGTGGGTATACGGAAATTCCTGACATTTTGAAGTGGGTATACTGCGTATAGACTACACCACTGAGTGTATAGGACATTTGAGAAAATTGAAATGCCATTTCTCTACTCTGCGACTGAACAGGGCATTGTAATACACTGGTCTGGTGTGTGTCATGCGCAGGGGTGTCCATGTTCTGCGTTTGTCCACCACCAGAGCCTCCGCCACCTCCGTCGTGCCCTCTATGGCGTAGGCCATGCGCCACATACACAAGGGGGACATGACCTCGAATTATGCTCTGATTGTACCCCAAAACCATCCACAGTCCTTTTAGCAAACCCCCCTCCCTCCCCAAACCACCGGCCCCCCTACCCCACCCTTCCTCTCCTCACCCCCCTTCTGGATATAAAAAAGAAAAGAAAGAAAAAAGAGTCCCTGTTGCGACGAGGCACGATCGAGAAGAATGAAACGTTCCTGGCGCACAATTGCAAGCATTTTTTTTTTGGTGCCGTGGCGAGGTGCATTGCCTGATTGTGGTGCGTGGAGAAACCTCATTTGGGCTCTTTCATGGCGGGGCTGATTGAGCTTTCTTCAGGATTTGCCATGGTTGTCTTGTCATCATGCAGCTGGTCTTTCAGCCAATGGCAGGCCTCCTGAAGGGCCTGGTCCTTAGGGGAGCCGGGCGCTGCATTATACACCCTATAAGAGCATGACGCCTCTCATTAACTAATGTTATTGCAGGGAGAGATTTTTTTTGTACGTCTCCTCTCTCCCCCTGACTCTCCCCCAACAGTCCCCTCTTCATGCTCTCAATTCAAACAATTGCTTTTCATTTCGCCTGTATGCCTCTCAAACCTTACCCCACACCCCTCCTTCACTCCAAACTGCACTAAACTTTTACACACGTTTTGAATGGTCGCATTGCACACATGGATTGCTGTCTACCACTTTGTTTTCATTGAATTCCTTAGTCCCATGTTTGTGTGAAATATCTTCAAAGTCAACATGTCTCCCCAAAGCAGACACAGAGAGAAGAGAGAGAGAAAGTGAGGGGTGTCAAGTGAGAGTCAGAAACAGACAGACATAGAAAGAGAGAATCAGAGAAGACATTCCGGTCTAGTATAATATTCTAATGGAGAAAATACAAAAGCTGGAAAGTCCTTGAAATCAAAAGTTTTTCCGTAGTGACGTTCTCGTCTGGCATAATGATTTAATGCCAGATGCTTAGTGATGCTGCAGACTTTGTCTTTGTTGCTAACTGCATATCATTTTTGACAAGTGGAAGAGACACGCTCACACTATTGCCTGACCATTTTCCAAAAGTTGCTTAAGTTTTTTTTTAAGTAAACATTTTTAAAGTTTTTTCCCTGGGTGCAGAATCCAACATAAAAAAATCCATCCAGTACGCGTTCTTCTTCCAAAGTAGGCTATAATACTTACCAGCCCCAGATAATAAGAACTATGACTCCCTCAGTCTTCCATGGCAACATGAGACAGAGGTTTAGGCCCTGTGGGTGTGGTATAAAACTAGGCAGCTCTGCAAAAACCTATCCAAAAGACACAGGCTCCCTCCTCTCCTCAGTGGTAAAGTCAACACGTTGTCAGAGGTCAGCCTGGGCACATGCTGGGGTCACAGTCCCTGTGACTGCCACCCCTCCTTCCTCTCCCCAGGCTCTCTTTGCCCCCTTGCCGCCCTGACAAACGCCAGGGGTACTAGACAGCCAGGACCCAGTGATGGTGTCATTATCTCTCCACTCCAGTCTCTGAAGTGTGGAGCTGGGTTGTGGTGCTGATGGAGCCAGGGTAGATTTAAGGGTGCTGGTCAGTTTGAAGTATTCTTATACTTTAATCCTCCAGCCTCATTAAGAGCTACATTAACCCACACACACACGCACGCACGCACGCACGCACGCACGCACTGTGTGCGCGCACACACACACACACACACACACACACACACACACACACACACTCTACTTCTCTCTCCGTGAAACAGGGGAGGCCAGGAGGTAAAGCAGCACTTCTCGTCACCCACTCATCTCATCTCATCCCATCTCATCCCAGCTAATCTCACTCCTCCAAACAGATGAGGAGGTCACTGGGAATGGCCACAAATCCGCATCTCAGCACCTAAAGCACAGGGCCTCCTCTACCTCAAGTGCCTACTCATGGCCTGGTCATCAACATGGCTAAAGGATGATAATGCTATCTAATATACTTCTCGAGCGTTCACAGTCTCCAGTCTAAAGCTGAGCTCTGCCCTGCAGACGAGCAATAGGCCTAACTTTAATGAAGATCTGTCTTGGCTGACTGAGGGCGTGGTGGTGTTTCACTGGCATTGCTCTCAAACTCATTGAAATCATTCACTGTTTGGGGTTCTTTGGCATATATTTTAGATTTTATGGGTAAATATTAGGGCTGTAAAAATTGATACGATTAATCACGATTCGATTAATCAGTTTTTCAGCGTGATTATTTTTTTAAATTGTGACAAGAGTTTGCAAGCATTCCCAGCATAAAGGCCCATGTAATTTGAGGATTTAGAGCCTGAGGGACTTTAGTGGCTTTTTTGACAAGAATGAGTTCTATATGTAAGGGACAACGGGCAACAAGGTGACCGGTTCCACAAAGTTAATGGTGAGGCAGCAGCGGCGAGGCACCAGAGTTTGCAGCCGCCTCGGCCTCGCCATTAACTTTGTGGAACCGATCTCATTATGCCGCTTATCTATTAGGGTAGGGTAATTTTTTCATCTATTACTGCCTGTAACGTTGTAGGAGCCATGGCAACAGTAGAATCTTGTGAGCAAGATAGACGCGTCGCTACGCGAACATCTAACTTAAACGCGTCTAGAGTCTTTGTTTGGAATACCGAAGTTGTGATTATTTAATTTTCTGTAGATGATGTGCATGGTTTCCACAGCATTATCCCTTAGTGGTAATTGATTAACTAAAATGATTAATAGCGATCAAAAAAAAGGAATCATTTGACAGGCCTAGTAAATACTGGATACAAAAATCTCTGTCAGTCTTGGTGGCCCACTTGAAAGGCCACCACCTTCAAAGATGTTAGAAACCAAATACAGTTTTCCAGCCTCCTCTGCAGTACAAAATAATGACACGCCACTTAATAATTATGACAAACTGAAATTTCCATATAATTATAAAATGACTGATAATGTAATTTATGATGTCATATTAGCATAACTAAGACTTCTGCAAACGGTGAGTAAGGTGCAAAGCAATGAAAAATTAGTCCTCCATTCATGATACCGCTCTCTCACACACACACACACTGGTCTGCTCTTCAGTACCCATGGCTGAATCAAAGGGCATGAGTGCTGAGTAATTAGGCTTTTTGTTCATGTTAATTAGACGCTTTTTTGCCAGACCGAGATCATCTAGTGCCAGCATTGTCTCTCTATGAAAAGGGCAGTCCCTCAAAGTCAAAACTTAGGGCTCTGGGACAAAGCTCTGTGCCTCCCTTCCCCCAATAGTAAGTTCACTGGTGCAGCTTTCAATTGGCCATCATCATTTTTCACCCACATTAGCCACAGTTGTCAGGAATATGCGAAGTGACTAAAAGGATAGAAAGGAAATATGTTTGAAATATGAATGTGTTTGTGAGATTTGTGCTTGCTGAGTGCAAGAAACATTTCTGGTGTTGATTTTGAACACAGAAAGTTTAAAACCATATTGTAGTGTGGAATATTGGAGTATTGTATACCTGATTTTCCCAGTTCAATCTGTTTGACCTCTCAGTTGTAAAAAAAGAACATTCATTTTACAGTCTATGAAAACACGTCGCAGCAGATGTATGATGGGGACCAAAAAAGTTTTCAAAAAAGTAGGATGAATCTAAAGCAGGCCACAAGAGTGAGCAAGGAGAGCAGACAAAGCATTTTTTATGAGAAGAAATGTGTGGGAAAAAACACATGTAATAATAATGTATCAAGTATTTCGCTTAAGTTCAATTGGCTTTTTTTACAGGTTGTGATCACTTAAAAGTGTCCTCTACAGTCAGAATGTGGGCAGAAAAGGGAATGGACGGAACTAAAACGGATCACAAGACTGGACTGCGGAGTACAGAGCAGAGCGATTGGAACTCCCATGTAACTAAACATGTAAAGTTACAAAAGATTACATGAGTGAGGCATCAGACACAGCAAAGGGAAGGCTGCACAGAGGGAGCGTTTGGAACCCCCACTGCTACACTAACCTCCTCTTACTGCTGTTGTTCTTGCACTTAAATGGCTGTCCTGTTTCCGTCTATCTATGCATAGGATGGAGAGAAACTAATTTATTTTCCTTTGTATAGATGGGTTCTAAAATGTTGTTTTCCCCTGGCTGCGCGACCCTGGTTGCGCACAACTCAACCTCTGATTGATGGAAATCGCTGTCGGTCAAAAAATTAGCTCATGTGGTTGGCTGCCAGTGTCATGCCCCTCCTCACAACACTGTGTTTATAAACAAAACAAAAACATGTATTTCCAGTGCATGTGAGGACAATAAGTGGACAATAACACTGAGTAAGTTTGACTTCAGAGGCCCAACTGAGGGCCATGAGAGTGGCGCGAGGCAATGCATGCTGAGGCGAGGCGAGACGAGGCGAAGTGTGGAGTGCGCTTGGACCCCCACTCCCACCCCCCAACCATCGCCCACTCGCCTAATTGGCCTCCCAGGGCTCTCAGTCATTCACCTCCCTCGCTCTGTTCGCTGGGCCAACCAAAGTCACATCTCCACAATAGAAGCTGTGGCTTTCCGCCTTTCTAGACATTTTTAGTGTTGGTAGGATTGTTTGTTATAACTGGAATGAGATTGACTAAGTAGTGTGTTGGAGAAGAATGAAGAATGTGATTTCTTCAGGATTTTTCTGTTGTTGTTGTTGTTGTTGTTGTGCAAAGAAGTAAAGCCTTCCATTGTGGAAAAAGAACGTATCTAGAATTTCCCTGTGAACTGATATTCTACAAACAGAAACTGTCTTGAGCACAATGGCAAAGCCAGGCCATTTTTTAACCCTTTTGAGACCGTATGAAAGGACTTATTTCATTACCTTTCCTTTGAAACTTCTGTGTGCACAAACCTTTCTATGACCCAATTGTGGTGGTCACCTTTGCCCAAACCGCTTTAACTTATTTTTTGTTTAACCATGGCAACTTTTGATAGATGACTTAAAGATGATCCAGTTATCTTATTTACTAATTAGCAGCGAAGGAATTCGCCTCCGCGTCTGCCCTTCCTGACCCCCCAAGAGAGGCCAGAGTCACCAAGACCACTCTAATTTCCTTAAGAGGAGAATAGGAGCGAGGCAAAAGTAATTCGATTGTCACACCACCGGTCCATATGGTACCGAGCTTCAGGCATTCAGGGGATCTCGGCAACCAAGGGGCTATTTTTCCTCTCACAATTGCAAGCGTTTCTTGGAAAGAAGGAAAAAAAGAGAGAGAGAGAGACTGTGTGTGTGTGAGTGAGCAAGAGAGGACAAAAAAGAAGACGGAACAGACAAAAACAAACAGCCAGAATCTAGTTAGGGGGAATAATAGTGAAGGTAAACAATAAGGGGGGAAATCTAGTGACCCACGGAAAACACCATCAAATGGCACCAGCTCTTTTTTGGGTCACGCTAAAAGTGTCTGTGTGTCTTTTTTTGTGTGTGCAGCACTGCTGCCTGGTTGAGATAAGGCTCAATGGATACAAGACTCGATTACCATTATTGTGCAAGATCAGGGTTAGTATTTTCCAGCTGCACTTTATGTTTCTTCTCCAGGCTTTGTCATTCAGCGCTTGGTGCTAGCGTTTAACTGATAACAGGGATTAGTGGGGTTTGAATTTATTGCAGCCACAAGGCGGTTATTGTCGCTTTTTGGGGGTGTAAGTTGGATGACCACAAGGTGAAAGTTTTCCCATGCAGCTTTGCCTGAATGTGGCATTGTCATGTTATGCCCTTATGGGACCGAAATGTATTTTAATTATTTTAAATCGGTTACAAGTGACGTGAAGTCATGAATTTCTCCATTTCCCTTACAAAATACCATGATCTGCACACAGGTGTCATGTGGACCAGAATTGTATTATTCAAGCACATGGCTTGGCATCATCTACGGTACAAGGATGTCTTTGAGTAATGCTGCCTTGATTTATTTTCTTCACACATTTCTGAGCCCAAATATATTGTTTCTTAAACGCCTTAAAAGCCTTAAAGGGGCACTGTGTAATATATTTTGCCGTTTCTCTCCAGAATTCATGATGTCCATTCATAAATGTTACACTTTTCACAAATACTTACCACTACCACCAAATTCTAAGTATTCATTAAAACTGGGAAAACTGCACTTTTCATACAGAGGAGAGGAGAGGAGAGGAGAGGAGAGGAGAGGAGAGGAGAGGAGAGGAGAGGAGAGGAGAGGAGAGGAGAGGAGAGGAGAGGAGAGGAGAGGAGAGGAGAGGAGAGGAAAGGAGAGGAGAGGAGGCTCTCCATGTGTGACATTTTGAATTTGAATTGACATTTTTAGCTGTAAAACGTACTGTACTGTGGTCATATACCAGTAAATATTAATGTATTATTCAGTAAATGTTCATGAAAAGATCAAATTTGTTTCAATTAGCAGCAAAGTTGCAATACCCACTCTGGCCACCATCTTACACAGTGCACCTTTAAGGTTTCAAACCACTAACCACAAATCACTGACATCTAATGAAACTTGAGTTCATCTGTGTAGTACATATACCACAAGTGTTTGAACACTGGAACAAAAGTGGAAGAAATACATCTCCAATACATAAAAGACCATCTGTGTGTTTCATGTGGTCCATGTCATAAACTCTAGTTTGTCGTTGTTTCAGAGTGAATCGTCGCCAGCTAGCTTGATAATAAAACACCAACATACTGTGTGACATTGAGGCCCCCTGCCTTCCTCTCCTCGACGCCGCTACAATAAGCAGGACTCGGACTCTAAGTAAACAGGGAAGCCATTAGACGTCACAATAGGCTTGAATGCGAGTCTTGCTTTAATTGTGCCTCAGGCGCCACAGAATGGTACCATGCTTTGGAGGGGGGTGGGTTAATTAAACTTTGGAAAGGACTCAAGGTGCATCTGCACTAAATGACCCTCCAGCTGAATAGAGGGATTAGGCTTGTGGCAAGAACAGGTTCATTAGAGAGATGGGGGGGGGGGGGGGGGGTTACAGACAGAGTCGTGTGTGAAGGAGGAGGAGACAGAAAGGGGGAGAGAATGAAAGAGTGAAAGAGAGCACGAGAGAGAGAGGGAGAGAGAGAGAGAGAGAGAGAGAGAGAGAGAGAGAGAGAGAGAGAGAGAGAGAGAGAGAGAGAGAGAGAGAGAGACAGAGACACCCAATTACTATATTATATACTATATTACACCCAATTTTTATAAGTATTTTTAAGTCTTTCTGCATACTTTTTGTGGAGTTAGAAACTGGAATGTCAAAATTCGTCCTGTTCCTCAATTCAATTTGCGGTAGGGGCGTCTAGATTTCTAGCAATGGTGAAGAACCTTTTTTAAAATCCTGGTTCCGGATCGAGATCTGATCACCACCAACATTTCATCACTTGTTCCTTTTGTCATTTCCAACAACTCCACAAAGTTTCATCCAAATCCGTGCATAGCTTTTTGAGTTATCCTGCTGACAAACAGACAGACATCCAGACAAACAAGACAGACAAACAGACAGACAAACCAGTGTGAACAAAAACATAACCTCCTTGGCAGAGGTAATTAGAAAAGCTGTTCGATAGAACATTTGACTATGTTACACCCAAATATTTTTCAAGTATTTCTGCTTTGTTATTGTGGCGAAACTGGAATGTCAAAATTCAACCTATAATGAAGAATCTTTTCAAAATTCCTGGATCCGGATCAAAATGTAATAACTTGTTCCTTTTGTCAATTCCAACAACTCAAAATCTATTCATCACTTTTTGAGTTATCCCGCTGCAAGGGACAAACAGACAGACAAACAAACCAACGCAACCTAGACCATAACCTGCTCCTTGGCGGAGAGATAATAATCAGGAGTTTTGATGATGTCTTCTCTGTGTGGGCTGCAGTAACACTAGTACACCACTCTACCACTCAGATTCAACTTGTCAAATTGGGGGCAAATCATGATGATGTTTATGGTCTGTAAATTATGCTTGGCACCACTGGTGGCGTGCTATAAAATATTCAAGGTCAATGAATAACCATAATGGGAGGCTGTGCACTGCAATTACCAGGCAGATGGCAAACAGGTTGGCATCCAGTCTTGAGTGCTTGTAAAGTATTTTATTGGGCGTGGTTAGCCAGCCCATAATACAACACTGGGCTGTAAAGGGCCTGCAGACTTTAGCCCATGCTATGACAACTGGACATCAAGTGGTGGACCACTGCTGCTGGTGCTTTAGGGGCTTTAGGGTACAGCAGGAGTGGGGAACCCATGTCTCGAGGGCCATTTGCGGCCCTTGAGGACGTTTTATCTGGTCCGAGATATAATTTTCATGTCAGCAAATATGCAAACTGCTTTCGCTAAATGACTACTGGTGGGGCAGACGTGGCCTAGAGGTTAAGGAGAGGGCCTTCCACTCCCTGAAGCCATGACTGAGGTGCCCTTGAGCAAGGCACCTAACCCCACACTGCTCCAGGGACTGTAACCAATACCCTTTTCTTGAAAAAGTAATTGTAAGACGCTGTGAATTTAAAAAAAGCATCAGCTAAGTGTAATGTAATGTAATACAAATTGTCCCCCCACTTAATATGGATTAACTGTATTGAGGAGAAACCAATGCATTTTCTTCTTCCCTTTCAATCAGCTTTGGCATCGTCCTCCTTCCATAAAAACACAGGGTGAACAATTGGCTCTTTCATTTGGTCATCAAAATGTAACGGGCCACTAGCAAGTTGTTTTAGTTCTGTTGACACACAAGTGGTTGTGACATCTGTACCTCCACCACAGAGCTTTATTTCCTTTGTGATATCTGAGGTGGGAGATGAAAGAAAGGAATTAATAATTAACCAGCATCTCCAGCTCCCCCACGACTATACCCTCAGTGCCCCCTTTCCTCAATGTTCACTGCTGACTTCTCCATCCAGTACAGCCCCCTGCTCCTCCTCCTCCTCCTCCTCCTCCCCCTCCTCCTCCTCCTCCTCCTCCTCCTCCTCTCCCTCCTCTATGGACGGATGGACGGACTTCTTCATTTGGAGTGCGGAACACAAGCAGCACACTGCCTTTGTCCCCTTTGACATCCCACTGGGGCCACAATATGGCTGCTGAGGGATCAATGGGGGCCACACAATAGCCATTACTCACGGGCCCACGATGGCCTGAGGAGAGGAGAGGAGAGGAGAGGAGAGGAGAGGAGAGGAGAGGAGAGGAGAGGAGAGGAGAGGAAGGATGGAGAGTTGTGGAGTGGAGAGGAGAGGAGAAAAGTGAAAAGGAGAGAGAGGAGATCAAGAGGAGAGGAGAGGAGATTGAACAGAGGCCATGTAGACAGCTTTTAGACTACAGCATGGTGTCTGAGCCACAGTGGATGTGAGGAGGATGAGAGGAGGAAGAAAAAACTGCAATGTGAAATGGGGGCTAAGAGAGAAATGCCTCAATGGAACACGGTTGATCAAAAGAGAATGCTTGAAGGACCACTGTTCTTGGAGCATGAACTTCATGCTCAAACTATGTGTAATCATAGAGTAGAATAGTCTGTGACTCCCTCGCCACTGCACCCACAGTGAAGCTGCTTTGTTAGCCCTGCAGATTCTTTTATACATCCATCTGTCCTCAGATTAAATTTGAAAAAAAAAAGTGGGGAAGGCTTTCACTTCCATTCCTCCACACTCCTCAGACACACACACTTCTTGTGCGTAGGCTCGCAGTTTTTAACAACCGACAGATGGTTCTTTTGCGCCAAAATATTATCATGCAGAGATTCCCCTCTCTCGCTCTCCCTTTGACAGGATGTGATTTTCCCTGCGCTGCCAAAGGGTGTGAGGGGCCCAGGGCCCGAGTCTTTTGTCTGGGTGATTAGACCATGAATGGGGAGAGAGGAGAGGGGGGCAAGAAAGCAAGCAGCCCTAGCTGCCTGCCACTGAGGAGGAGGACTTAAAGCAGTGCAGCAAGCAGTCAGGGATGGCCTAGGATCCAAAAAACGCATTTTTGGCAAAGACCTACCACACGGTATACTATATATAGTTATGATAACTATATATGTAACTATAGTTATGATGGTTTCAGTCCACTGTATACAGTACAGTAGGCCTATATTAAGGATGCACCACTAGGCCACTCCCTTATCAATTGTGGGCTAGTCTGTAAAGGAAAAAATGAAACAACTCACAAACAATAGCATCAGCCACTGATGAGTGTTGTCCCACTGGGAAAATGCCCTGTAGGGCAGATTACCACTCCAGCCCTGAAAGCAGTCTGACTGCAGAGATGGAGAGTGGAGGACTGCACTGGCTGGGTGTTGTACGGGTGTTTATGATTTTGTGGATAGCAAAAGGCAGTATAAAGTAGCCTTTAAAGGAAAATGCACATTAATTAAAGGTACACTGTGCAAGATTTGTAGTTGTTTATTTCCAAAATTCATGCTACCCATTCACTAATGTTACCTTTTTCATGAATACTTACCACCACCATCAAATTCTAAGTATTGATTATGACTGGAAAACTTGCAACTTTTCATAAATGAAAAGGGGGATCTTCTCCATGGTCTGCCATTTTTATTTTCCAGAAATAGACATTTTTAGCTGCAAAACTTAAGTAAACTTAAGCAAAACTTAAGTACTTGGGCCATACTAGAAAACAAAAGCTTATTACTTAGTAAACTTTCATGAAAATATCATATTTGGCAATAGGCACCCCCGTTTTAATGAGCAGCATAGTTACAGTACCTTTTTTGACCATTTCCTGCACAGTGTACATTTAAGTTTTTAAGTTTATTTATGAAGTCTGACGGCTGGAATACTGACTGTAAAGTCGGTCCATCTGTCCATTAGCTACTAGCTCTCAAAGGCTAGTATGTTAAAATGTATGTTGCATATACTGTATGTACACAGTATATGTAACGAATGACATGATAACTCACTTCAGCCTGAATGACATATAAAACAATCATGCAAATTAAAATTTGGAGAAAAGTTTTGCACTTCTTCACCTCATGTGAATGTGCTCATGAGGGCTCCTGTGTTGCGTGCATACGTGCATACATGCACACGCACGTGTGTGTGTATGTGTGTGTGTGTGTGTGTGTGTGTGTGTGTGTGTGTGTGTGTGTGTGTGTGTGTGTGTGTGTGTGTGTGTGCCTTCCACTGTTGTAGCTCCCCAGATGAATGAGAGAGAGAGAGAGAGAGAGAGAGAGAGAGAGAGAGAGAGAGAGAGAGAGAGAGAGAGAGAGAAAGAGAGAGAGAGAGAGAGACACTAAGAGCTAACAGCAGTCATGGGTGGCCTGGCCATTCCCCTGCAGCGCCCCACACGCCACCATCTGCCAAGTCCAACTCTGTGGAGCGCCAGCCAAGACCCAGCAGCTTACAAGGCACAGAGTGGATAAGTCAGCACTCTCACAACGTCTAACAACACCCCCAAAACACAGCCAGCCTTGGGCTAGACCAAAAAAATAAACAAGACCAAAATAGCCTGTTTGTCACGGTCTGAAATAAAAAAAATATAAATCTAAAATCTGTGATCTGTGACTTGACTGTTTTCAGCTCAGACACTTATAGGCTACTAATTTAAAATGCCTTGAACTGAATGTAATTCAATCTCATTTAATTGGGTTCCTCATATACACCATGTATAGGCCTATTTTATGGCCAGATTGCTATTGTTAAAAAATACTTTTTTAATGTAAGTCTTTGCACATGACAGCATACACATTGAAATAGGGAACAACAGTAGATACGTTACGTAGGCCTATGAATCATACAGTGGAGTACTGTCTTGTATGGCTGCACGCTGCATTTCACATGTGTAGGTGCAGCTACAACTCAAGAGTAACACACACACACACACACATACACACACGCACACTCACGCACACAGACGCACACACGTCCGCCCGCACACCCGCACGCGTGCACGCACACACACACACACACACACACACACACACACACACACACACACACACACACACACACACACACACACACACACACACACACACACACACACACACACACACACACTTGCACATGTTGTGTCTGTGCTGTGAACACCACATTTAGATGTGAATCTGATATAATATTTCTGTTGTTGGTTAAACATCTATGTGTAAGGTTATAATGCTGCATGTTAGGACTTGTTGAAGTGGAGTAGACTGCCCAAATGAATCATAGAATCACAAAGGGAAGCAACGAACTGTATAAGGACCCAGCCTTAGGAGAAGACGTAGCTCCAACATAATCCACTCTCACTTAAAATATATACAAAGAAAAAAACAACAAAACAACAAACGTATTATTTTGATGTGGCTATGGAACACAAAGGGTTAAATAGGTGTGCTGTATTACACCATTTACGTCCTTATTTCATAATACACTGTTCTGAATTGTGTTTAGAATAATGATGTAGATGGTGTAATATGGTGTATCCAGAAAAGTTATTAATACCTGTAATCAGTATGTAACCAATAGCTTTTAATTGAGACAATCATCTTCCCACAAAATGGACAGGGGGGGTTGAGAATACCAAACTGGAACAATTAAACATACCGCCTTCTCAGAGAGTCAAGTCATGCTATCATATTTAGAATCTTTGGATCTAAATAATTAATGTAAACATAAGATTTAAAAAAAAAAAAAAGGCGTTGAGATGCAGTTACTAAGAACAGCTATTCTACTGTATACATATGACACACAAATTGCCAGTGAAGGTATTTGAAGTCACTGTCGTTACTGTTTTGACACAAGGAAAGTAATGGAAAAACCCACTATGGCTAGTTGTCTGACCTTTGTTGACAATCTCATGCCTATGCCTATCTGGTGGCCCATGTACAAACCACAACATCTTCAAGAGGGGCAGTTATAAAAGACGGTTTAGTGCTTGTCACTAGTGTAAACAAAGCCAGGGGCATACGTCTCAACACGCATTCCCCAGACAGACAAAAAGCCATTGCTCTACTCTCACAACACAGAGCTACTGCTGCATCAATGCAAGCTGGGCTATATGACTGGAGCACTCAGCATATTTTTAGAAGTTTTCTTTTATTTTGTTGCATTAAGCCCACTGACATTGCAACATCCATGTGCTTTCCTCAGAGCCACTGCTCTTTCCTCACAGCGCTTAGCTGAGGTAAAGTGCTGAGCACTTGGCATTTCAGTAGGCTATATGCCTGTAAGCACAAAAATCCGCTGACTACTTTGCTGGGCCCCAAATCCAGTAGGCCTACATACAATGTATTGAGGACCCAATTTTGGTGGTACCCAGATGGTATCGTGAAGACAAAGGTGAAACATACCGGCTGGCGAGAGTTAGGTTAAAAACATTGTGAGTTAAGGCTACAAGGCTGAATAATCAATTCACTGTTGCATTGAAGCAAGACACTATTTAGGTAGATCACCAAATTGCACTTGGTGTTTCAACCCCAAGGCCCAATGCCAGTGTCCTTCTGTGCATGTCCAGCCTTCCCTGTCTTGGCTCTGGTCATGAGGCGGAGGGAGCCCCACGTGGAGAGCGTGGCCCGTGTAGAACGTGCTGACAAACACTACATGCTGGGTCTGTGTCCCCAAGCCAGTGGGGGCTGGGGTGGAAGAATACCCTCTTGGCCTTGTGTGTCTCTCACTGCAGGGGGAAGAGATTCCTTCCACCCCCTAGAAACTCTAGCACCAACCTCTCAACCCTCAGAGAACAACCACCATAAAACCAGTATACTGTGTTATTAGCCCTGTGCCCTAACCAGGCCATACACCCCTAGACTCGTAGCTTCTAGAACCCCATGCCTTACACATTAGAGCCCCAGGTCTTAGAAACCCAAGCCTTACACCCATAGAGAGTAAATAATACGTATGTAATGTTTACACTATTACAATTCTAAACCCACAACACCAGGATCCCATGCCTACATACACCATTAGAATACCAAATGGTTGAGCATCCGAATCTCAAGCCTTGCACCATTAGAACCCCAAGCCTTACACCACTGGGTTTCCAAGGGGATGGAGGGAATATTCCAGTTTAGAACATAATGCCTATTAAGTGCCATTATCTTTGCTGGATGGACTGTTGAAGCAATGAGAAGGCATATTCATGCAAAAATAGAAAATGTTATTTTGTACAAATAAACACAATTGGGATATGATGTTTGCCCTGTATGTATGCAGCTTCATGGTCCCACAAAGCAATGCAGAACAATGCAGAAGAGAAATCAAAGGAATGGCAGTTATCATGGCGCATGCCAGTGTTGACTCAAAACAAAGTGAGGGCAGGAACAAATTGCTGAAACGCGTTTGGGATAACTCACTTTGATCAAACTGATAAGGAGAAGACGCGTGCCATTTCTCCATGTTGGACATGGAAGAACAGACAGAAACTTGTTTTTCTTTTTTAAGAATGACAAAATATTACGGAAATGTCCTTTCCTTTTTAAAAAAAATATAAATTCACACACTGTAAGGTATTAGAGTTCATATAATAAAGAAAAAGTAGTTTGTGTTAGTTGACAATTAGTTAGTAGTCAAACAGCAATAAATCTAAACACCTAAACTCAATTTCTTCCAACTACACTATGACAGTCACAAAACCTTCTTTTGGCTACTTCCACATCACATGAGATCTGCCTTTTTTTTTAAATAACAATAGAAGCTAGATTGACTTTTCAAACGTGCAAGAAAAATATCAGACAAACAGACTATGGGTTGGTTGGTCAAGGGCATGTCATCCACTCTGGGTTCCATGTCATTTGTCCGACAGTCCATTAAAAAAACGACCCCACATGTAAAAACTATGACCAAACCAAACAATTCCTAACCCTAACCGTCATGAAAAGCATTTTCTGTCAGTATACAATCGTTTTAGCATTATAATTTTGGTCGGGGGGTTGTTGTGCGCAGTGAGTACTGTGCACTGTGGAGTGCTGTGTCACAATAACTATGAGGTGGGCTTTCACTTCACTACAGCTTCGACAGCAGTGTGGGGCCAGACTACACATTTCATATTATTTTATGTTTGAAATAGAGCTAATCATCGTAATGGAACATGGGCCATCTTTTTGTGTTTAGTCCAAATACCAAAATCAATAATAAAAAAATAAAAATAAAAATAAAAGTTAGCTTTGCAACTGGGATAAAACACCCAAGACTGAATGTCTACAGGCCCTTATCTTTTTAGATTTAGACGTGTGTGTGTGTGTGTGTGTGTGTGTGTGTGTGTGTGTGTGTGTGTGTGTGTGTGTGTGTGTGTGTGTGTGTGTGTGTGTGTGTGTGTGTGTGTGTGTGTGTGTGTGTGTGTGTGTGTGTGTGTGTAGAGAGTTTTTGGATAAGGCCCATTGTACAGAGTCATGCACAAAGGCTAGGGAGAGGGGCTGCTGGTGGGATGGGTAAATGCTACTTTCAGTCTTCATCTTTCAGGCTGTGTCCTTTATTTCCCTGTTTGACTTGAATGGCTGTGTTAACAATTGTTTGACCACCACCGCTGACTAACACGTCACTCAGGATCATCATGATGAAATGCCTACCATGCCTTCTTTCTTCATTAATATAATCAACTCAAGAGGTCATAAGTCAATTAAATAACGTGGCTACGGAGAGAGGGAACGTCACAGCACCGCTCGATGAGGTGCTTTGTTTTTTCTATTATTGCATTATCTGAAGCTGGTCAAGCTTTACTTTCCAATGGCTCATTTGATTCGGCAAGGCATGCGTTTAAGTTTTCAGCTGCATTCATACCTTGCTTCAAGTCCTTGAATGTCCTTCTACTGAAGCATAATGCCTCCACATACAGTATGCAATGCAAATGAAATGTGTGTTATAAATGCAGTACTCAAAACCCATTTCTTTCCCAAGAGCCTCCACAGCCTATTGTCATTAATGACACAGTGTGAACAGTATGGACTTCCCTATGTTTTATATACTCCAGCCACACAAGTCAACCATGGTTATTGCTATCCTGCTCCATCAAATACTGTAGTTTGGAACTCTTGGTAGTGCGGATCTCTTACTGCATCGTATGATGCTTTGTTTGCTTGATTCCTTAACAAACAGCCAGCAGTGCTCAATTAGCTCTGAATAAACTACCTCTTTTTTTGTCCAACACATTCCAATTAGTATGCCAGTGTCGGACTCTTTACTCCTCTACTCTAATCAGTTACCAATTATGGCTCAAATTAATTAATGAACAGCGACCATTAATTAGGTGGAGATTGCAGGCAAAAAAACATTACTACTTTATTTAACACATCCCAATTACTGATTCTGATTCTCCTGTAAATTGCTACTGATCCAAAGAAAGATCTAGAGGAATGGGTGGTGGATGGGAGTGAGGCGAGGAAGGGTAGTATAGAAGGAGGGAGGGAGGGAGGGAGAGAGAGAGAGAGAAGGGGGAGATTAAACTAGTCTGAATGAGGTCCACGCTCGCTCCATTCATTTATTATTCTGCACAAATCAGCGCTTTGTGTGACCTGCTGTAAAGTGGTGTCAATCATCGAGCTTGTTTTTGTACAACAGGAGAATTTATTATGAATTTAGTCTTTCACGGCGCGGGTACACCCACAATCCCCTCACCCTTTCCTATTATTTCTATGGCAAGAATAGGCAATAAAGACTGAAGTTAGCCATCAGTGGAGCACTCGCACTCCGCAGCCACATCAAAGTAGCCGAGATGTCCAATCAGATGTGTCTTAAAGGCATTACATGATGAATATGGTGTGGCTTGCTGCACAATGACGCCTTTGTGGAGTTTGCGGGGACCATTCACGTTCGCTCCGCGGACAGCCCCAATGGAGGTAAATGGCCCAGGGCCCAACGCTGCTCCCAGATTTGTCTGGCACAATAGGCCATGCAAATGACTGTACCCCAGTGAACTAAAGCAAGAGCGCCGGGGGCCCCCCAGTTTAAAACCTGCTGAACAAGGAGGTGAAGTGTCATCTTAGGGGGAGCGGAGTGCGGACACGCAGGGGATCGTTTTTAATCAAATGTTTGGATAATACGCATGCTCTTCATAATTGGATGATATTAAATGGCCAATTATGCACGTTCAGCTGCCGGTGAAATTTTTAACAATGTTTACTTTCAGCCTCCTGCTGTGGTGGAATTATTGAACTTGTTGAAAAGGCGAGCATGCAACAATACCTCCATACAGACTGGTGATATCTGAAATGAGAAATAGACTACATCAAATATTTCAAACCAAGTCTTTGAAAAGGCCAATAAAAAAATCTGACAATAAAGTAAGTAAAATGTCTTTAAATTAATTAAGTTTTCCACTGTGACATCAATTTTCCATCAAGAAGTCAGTCACTATGATTTAAAAACATCATGTATAATTTAGATTCTACAGTCAGTCTCTATACCTTTCTCCCTGACTCAGCTGTATTATTGAAGTGTATACACTATTTATTGCAGATTTACACACTTGTTGCATTCCCTTTGCCCTGTGTCTAACTACACTTTTCTTTGTAGTCATTGACAGTCACCAGAGTGTGCATGAAAAGCAAATGTTCTTTTATTTCCAAATAGGCTAACTCATGAGTTTAATTACGATATTTTAGCAAATATTAAACTCATATGGGTGCCTCCTGGTCGATACACCTGCATGGGGAAGTTACAGTAAGTGTCATTTCAAAACTTAGAGTCATTTTTAACTCTGCGTGTTTGTCACACTCCCGTTACATTTACACTGCAAACCTGACTGTGTAAGTGGTGCTATTACATCAAGTAGCTGTGTCTGATGATGTCAAACCTGACCTGGCCATAAGTTGCTGAGCAGTCCTTCAGTTCATAACATCATTGGTATGATGCTGCTTTGTACACACTGCCCTGAGAGAGATACAGGCCATCTTTCAGGTAGGGTATTTCTCCTCTCCCTCTGTATAAGGTAAAATGACAAGGCCTTTTCATGACTTTTAATAAATAAAATATTCTTTATTGTATGTAAAATAACATTTCTCTATATAAACATTGCATATACACATAATGTAAAAAAGTGGAGGTATTTACAATCACAGGAAGACATGGACAGCTGGGGGTTGGGAATTTAAAAAAAGTTCAGTTAGAAAACATCCACATCGAACTCAAGAGGTAAGGCTCAGTGGCAAAAAAATCATCCAAGAGAGGAAAGCAGAAGTTTCGACCAGCTTTAACTTCCAGTTCAGTTTTCGTGTTTGATGGCCTGGTATCAGCCAGATCACCTTTACCTTGTGAGGTCATTGTACAATGGGGCTTGAAACATCAGTTCCTGTTTTTCCATGTGAAAGAACATCAACAACGCTGAGCTCTAATGATGCGCGTCCTGGCAGTTGAACTTTTTGGCGTAAGGACTGTTTCTTCTCTCCCCTGGGACGGATGTATCTTGTGGTAAAGGTGACTAAACGTAGGGAATCTTCTTTGGGTCTTCTTTCATCTGTAAAATGGAACAGGACATTAGTTCTTGTCACGATATAAACCAATAGGTATAGCATGCAGTCACGCCGTTGAATTACAGCTTTATAAGATATCTATAATGTTTAGACTTACCTAGTATCTATCAAACCAAGTTGTAAAATCAAGCAGTTCCTGCTCTTCGGAGCTAAGGTGTTCATTTGTTCCGTCATCGGAGGAGTACGTTGAATGGGGAGACTCTGGATCCGCAGAATAGGCATTGGACAAGGGAGGCGACTGCAACCCACACTGGAAAGCTGCGGAGACGGCATCGTGCTCATCCAACAGCTGCTGTAGCGCACGGATGTATTCCACTGCAGATCGTAAGGTCTCCACTTTGCTCATCTTCTTGTTCGCTGCTCCGTTGGGGACATGCTGTCTTAAAGTCTGGAAGCCCATGTTGACCTGCTTGACCCGGTTTCGCTCGCGCTCGTTGCGCCTGGCCACTGCAACCGGTGGCTGCTGAGGAATAGCGTAACCGAAACCGTTGAAGGCGAGCCTTCGCTTGCAGCGCAGGAGCTCGGGGCTGTCGGAGCGCTGTCTTTTCAGCACTACGGATGTACACTCTTTCGACTCGTGGACACTTGTGCTCAAGCTTTTTGCAGTACTTGCCAAAGTAGCGAAGGCATACTTGTCCGATAGAGCCAGTCTGTAAGTGGCCGCTTGGTGCTTGGTGGTGGTGGTGGTGGTGGTGATGATAGCACTCTCCATGGCAGGTAAAAACATAAAAAATCAGCTGGGCGCAAAGAAGGCGAAGTGTGTTGGTTCATCAATTTCCAGTCCAAGTCAGATGAATAGTCTGGTAGGCGTACTAGCAAGTCCGTTGAGCTCGTGTCTCTCGCGTGTCTGCAGGAATGTCTTTTCTAGACTGGCAAGTACCTGATCTCCGTCAAAATTTAAACGGGATGTCGCGCGCAGTCCCTTTTTTCAACACGCGCCTGACACCCCACCCCTATTGGTGTTGCACGCTCCCCAAGGGGGGAGATCCCGCCCTGCTGTGTGATTCAACGGCACACCAGCCTCGCGAGCCAGGCGCGTGGCTCTGGGATCTCAATAAACAATTCGGCTCTTTCACCCACACCGGGCACGAGCTGTGCTCATTTACATTCTGAGGTTCCCTCTTCCAAAAACCACTGGCTGCTTTAACTAGGCATACAGCGCGGCACACAATGTCACAGTGGAGTCAGAGCCTACATCGGTCTGAAAGACTAGACGAGACGTTATTGCCACCAAAGGACCAAACTTTATTGTTAATATGACACACTGCTATGATCACATAGGCTATACAATTTAGGGGTGTTGCGCATCAGTAACAAAGTAGCCCAAAAAACAGGCTATTGTGGGGAAAAAGAGGATGGTGTTGTCAAGTCTGAACATCAGCAAAATTAATATTCACGATGTTCCTACAGAACCCTGTACATGTACGCCACTTTTCCACATCTCTTTTTCTTATTCCCAATGTTAATAGATTTGTAAAGAAGATCAACACAAACTCTAAAGCTCAACTTCAGCAACATGTTCCTGTGCAAAGCACAGACTAATCAGTTCACAACTTTCTTCAATTAGGTTATGAAAAGGTAAGCAGTCAACCAAACTTCACCATAGACTAAACATAGGCTTTTCACCAAACTTCATCTTTATCAATGTCAATTTTGCGCAGTCAGGAGTGTACAGCGCCCTCCAGGGGTAGCATGGACAACACTGCACACAATAATCAATCACAAGGTTGCATGGAGAAGACCTTTATTTTATTTTATTTGACCAATATTTAACTTGCCATGCAAACTACTAGGTCATACTATTTACAACATATTACAGGTGTGTCACAGAGTTTACACCAGTCACCATGTATGTGATAGAGAGTTACATTTAGCCTTAAACTTGGAATTCAGATTTTTTTTTAATCTGCCCAAATGGAGCATGGCTAGAATGGTATGTGATATAGAATGTGTAAAGTTTGAACTTCCATCATGAAGATTCAGAGTTGAACAGCCCTGCAAAGACATGGATAACATTTAGGGTGGTGGACATTGGTAGAGTCTGCTAATCCATTTCTTCATGCAGCCTAAGGGCTTATTTGATCAATGTGTAAAATCTACGCAACATTTTATCTACACAAGATCTAAATCCTCTATAAAACCTGTGACACTCTTTTAGGTGTTCAGCCTAGCACTGTAGATGAGGACTATGTAATACACGTATCGCAAAAAAAGTTGCGCATGAATCGCAGGAAGCTTTTAATTTTTAATCTTTAACAACAAATTTGGTGAAAAGGTTAAAAAATGTACTAAAAATATTGACATTTTAAGTTGATGCTGTATGCCATGTTTTTTCCTGATAAAAAATAATGTTGGAAATAAAACATTGCTCTCAGTTGTTTTATACATGATAAAGTGTAGAATGGCAAGTAGAGGGGAAAATATATGTATATATTAAATATCGCAGGTAATATCGATATTGCGGTACACAGTCATGTTATCGTGATTTGCATATTTTTCTAATATCATGCAGCCCTAATGTAAAGTTCTGTAGTGTACCTGTAGGATATATCAGCTCAGTCCGGCGAGTATGTCCATACTTGCAGGTCACTTTCTTCTCTTGAACACTTTGGATTACATGCATAATAGCTACATTAGACACCACAGTCACACCACACGTTCTGTCAAACTGCTCCTGCCAAAAATGATCCTACAGCCATTGCCTGTTCATGCATTATCTTCCTTTGAATTTTGTATCTCTGAATTGCACACAGGAGCACCTACATGTGTTTAATACATTACGTTTAGGAAAACCAAAACGTACTTGCACATTTACAGTCAGAAAATGGAGTGAATTGCATAATTGTCTGATTTATCAAAAGTATTCAAATGAGTGATTTCCTGTTGGGTTTTTCATGCCAAAACGAACTAAACAAAAAAGAAAAAAAAGAAAAAAACAGAAAAGAAACCTAGACCAATTACAAGAGAGTTCACAGATAAAGATAACCTGACACATACAAGGACTTTGTGAGAAGAAGTGATGTTTACATTGTTGTGCTGTAATTGGATTGTTATGTTTACTGGCATCATTTTAATTTGTTTATTGTACATGGTGAGCCTGCGATCTGATATCCTGGCTGACTTGCACGTATGGTTTTCACATTAAAGATGACTTTCAGATTTAATTGAACATGTGCCGTACCTGCTGTTCTTGCCAGATGCCGCACTTATCCAGTCTTTCCAATCCCTCCATGGGAAGTAGTCAGAGCAGCCGTGCTCCTTGCAGGGGGTGTGGACATACTGGCCAAGACCGGGCCACTCCTGGGCCAGCTCGTCCATCCTCCTCATGATCTCCCGGATCATCTGCCATGACCTCTGCACTTCTGCAACAAGGTACATATGCAATTAAGAATTAAAAGCACCTTACAGCAGGAGCAGCAGCAGCACCACCAGCACCACCCTCCACCCCAGGATTCACACTATGGCTCGAATTGTCTTAGTAATAGGTGAATAAATATAACAAATACAGGGGTAGTAAGGTAACCAATACAGTGGCCATATGTACATGGGCACTTTGAATTCAAATACCGGTAAATGTATAAGCCAATAATTATGCCTTTGCCTCATGTAAACAGTGAAATAATCTCCTTGAATGTAAGAGGCTATACACTGTATTACCATCTTGTTCCCTGCAGCGTATCTCGATGCACTGGTCCTCATTGACAGTTTTGGTCTTGACGAGGGTCAGTGAATGGATGGATCCGAAACAGCACTGGTCCTTTCCCACCCAGTGAACTGGATAAAATGAACAAATCTTGATGATGAGTCTGTAATGACAAGGCATGATGATGTCACATAAGTGCAAAACGCTATTAAACATACACACGTATGACCACTTATTTATTCCCATTTCATGCACATGCCATGCCATGCCACTTCCAACATGTTTCGCGTTGGGACCTTGCATGGGCCTTGCATGGGAGCTGTCAAGAAAACATGATACAAAATTGGTGGCTCCCACTGTAACACACGCAAGTAAATGTCCAGCTATGAGAGTGCTCTGCAGCCAGTGATGCTGGTATGGTTCAGTTTGGGAAAGGTAGCCTCTTACTGCAGCAGGGGTCGCCGGCGACCCTATTCACTTGCTGAAAATGCTTACGGTAACTACATCATAACAACATTGCCATGACATTACAGAGAGCCATAGTGCTGCACTAAGGGGTTAAAGTCTTAAGTCATAAGTCAAAGTGATTCATTCAGTCCCCTCACCTATGAAAGAACCCACAGGGAATCTCAGGCATGAAGTACATTTGGACGTTGAGGTCGCTCAGCTTGTCTTCCCCCCAAGTCTTCACAACATTGTTGTTGTTCTTAAGGTAGCTGGGGAACATGCAGGCACTGTCAGGGTCATACACTTTGGGGTTAGGGTGGTCCCATTTCTTAGCCCCAGGGTGGAATTCTGGGGCTTCTGGGTTGAGCTCGTTCGCCATCTTAGCCGGGAGACACACCTCAAAGTGCTGCAGGAGACACATAAGACTCCCTGGCCTGCTCCCTTTGCCTACGATCTCCTCAACGATCTCTTCGTCATCAAGATCCAACTTCTTGAGCTCTTTCTGCACAAGGATGGATATGGCCTCGTTGTGCAGAGTGGCCTTCTCCTCGTAGTCTGCCACCCAGGTTTCTCTGTACGTGTTGAGAATCCTCCTGCGACGCAGCTCCTGTGTTGGGATGTCTTTGATTTGCTTCACCAAGTCGTGCCTTATGATGGCCTATGAGCAAAGCCAGATTTATGGTGGATGAGAATTCAGTTAAAAAATATTTACAGGGAAAAACATGACAGAGGAACGTACATACAAGTTGTTGAAATATGCACGTGCATACATGTTGTATAGACACGTTGCAGTAAACAATGCATTTTTTTCTGCTAGATGGATTACGGTATTGTAAAGTCCCTACTGACCTTGAACAGTGAAATCAGGACAGACGGTTTAACAAACACATCATCCTTCAGAGAGGGTATGTCCTCATACCAAACAATAACTCCAATCCGATGGAGATACCGAAGAATGCATTTGAGGTTTTCTGGATTCATACCCCTTCGACTGATATGAATATCTAGCAGGTCAGAAAGAGTTACTCTTCCTGTTGAGAGAGTATTAACAATACACATTTAGAATAAGCACCTGGTACTCCCCTTGCATCACCTTACAAAAGCATGTGAAATACTAAAACAAAGAGAAACAAACCATGCAGAGGTATTTCATTATTTTGCAAGAGATCTTGAATCTCTCTCTCAACCTCTTGGTAGATTCCTGGCAGAGTCCTCTCAATGCTTGGAAGGTTTTCCTTGTTGGTAGCTTCTCTCACAATGTGGTCTTGGAACATCTGGATGTCTCTAGGCTTGGTGCAGTCAACAAGTAGAAGATCAAGTACCTACAGTGAACAACAACAGAAATAATCACAGTAAATGATCCATTATAAAATGTATACATTACAAAGCATTGGTGGTAAACTTTAAACATCTTCATGCAGATGGGCCTACTGACTGGCCTATTCACTTCTCTGAAAACTCACAACTTCAACGTAATAACATATATATGACATAACCGAGAGTCCCAAGAAACAGATTAAGTCCTGGTCATTACAAGTGTGGTGATAATGTTATAACAGAGGCTACTTGAAAGGGTTAATTTCACCTTCAGGTTGTAGTCTGTAAGCCTCCTAAGATCATTCATCTGATCGGAGTACAGGGAGGGGTCATCGGAATCTTGGAGTTTGTTTTTCAGCTGCTGTAAAGTTTCTCCCCTCTCTGTTAACATGTCCCGCAGCTTGCTGTCAATGTCCCTTTTCTTGCGGCTGATGTCCTCTTCGTTGGGACACAGGTCAATATGTGTTCCCACCGGTAGCACAACAGAGTCAGGAACCCTCAGCTGAATGTTACTGATCCAGAAGCTCACATGTTCTTTAAAAGACTTGTCTGTGAGGTCATATCTGAAATATAATATACAATATACAATAATATATACAGTATACAGTACAACATACCAGTAATACAAAATGCATGTTGAAAAATTGAGAGAGAGAAAAGTAACATTTTCCCTCATGGGGTTTCAGAGATAAAAAAACAACAGATGAGCCATTTTGGAAGGAAGAAAACTCCAAATAGATCTCATCAGATCTCCTTCATGTGGGATGTGTGTTGTGATTGTGTGATATTCAATGGCTTGCGCTTGTCTGAAGAACCAGATATTTTACACCCCATTCAGCTATACTTATACAATATCCCATTTTAAAAGAAAAGTCAAGTGTTTAAAGTGGAATTCAAGTACCTGGACAGATTGATGGCAAGGATGACAAAGGCCTGTGGAGTTATGAAGACATGATGGGTGATGTAGTACTCTTCTTGTCCGGCGAAATCCCAGCAGAGGAATCGCACCCCTCCTTTCTCCACCTCTTTGATTTCAATGCCTACAGTCCTGTCATCCTCGTCCACCTCCACCGGGTGGCATTTGTCAAAGCTGCGACAGAGTGTGGACTTCCCTGCCATAGATGATCCGAGGAACATTGTCTTCACTGACTTGATGGTGGACGAGCTTTCCCTCAACATTGTGAAATAGGAACGGATGTCTTTTAAGCTGCCAACGCACACCTCCTCTGGAGGCTTGCGTAGTGGGTTTCCAGTGGCTTTGAACATTTTCAGATTATCGAACAATTCCTCAGGGAGATCAGTCAGCCTGTTTTGTTCCACATATAACTCTTTGAGTTTCTGAAGGCCAACCAGAGCTTGCAGATCCCTCAGACAGTTGTTTGACACATTCAGGTACACCAAGCTCTGACACTGGATCATGTCAGCTGGGAGCTCGGCTAAGCGGTTTGTGCTCAGCTTCAGAGACTGGAGATGCTTCAGTCTGGGGAACACATCTAGTGGTATGCACTTGATGTTGTTTTGATTAATGTACAGTGTCTTTAGCTGATGGAGGTCGCGGATGTCTTCAGGAAAGTCCACCAATTCGTTTCTTGACAGAATCAGTTCTGTCAGGTTGGTGAGCTGCGAAATCCCACACACTTGTTTCAGTCTGTTCCTCTGTAGGTCAATTTTTGTGATGTTTTTATTTTCATCATAAATTGACTTTGGAAGTGTCTTGAGTTTTCTCCCTGCATAGTCTCTTTTCCCCGGCTCATTGGGACCTGAACAAAAATGTCATAATTAATTCCCTTAACACCCACACTGTGTTTAGTGTTACATACTGTAATAATTATGTTGAGTTTACCATCAACTTATGGTGTGCTGCTACAAAACAGGTTTCTTCCTGTTTTTCCATCGTAGGTCTACAGTGACTCACTTGAGTAAATACAGTACAGAACTGAATGAATGTATTTTGCCTGCACTTTACACTCATCTACTGACATAACCCTGTACCTCATACCATTCAAAACTGTCACAAAGATACCTGTAGTACCCTGCACAATCAATTCCTTTACAGTAATGTTTTGAGACAGAGTATCACACAAGAATAGCACTTACCATTCGACATTTTGACAAAAACACCAGTGCCGGTATGTGTTACTTCCTGTAATGGGACTTGACTGAGCGCTGGTTTCATTTCTGTTCTTCCTGCTTCCTTCCTCAAGAGGAGGAGCTGTAACCCTTTCCTGGTCATCTGAATTATAATACTACGCATCAAACGTTATGTTTACAAGCACTCAAATGCTGATGATTATAACATTTTGTCCTCCCAGGTATTTACTTTTGATCCAGGCATCTTCTTTTTATACACACTTATTGAATGAAATACTCAAGATGGGTGAGGTGGAGGATGTGTTTTTTTTTAATTAAACATAAAATGTTCTTTTTTGTCTTTGCAAAGATTCTCTTTGCTTTCACTCAGTACACTTGTTTTCACTATAATCCCATTGGAAGAAGAAAATAAGAAGAAAATGTAACAAAACATCTTTATTTTAAAAATCTTTACTTAAAGCCTAAATACAAATACAATTCAATCAACTAATTCTGTTTGCAAACAAATTGTAAGCTTCTTACCACATACCTAGATTAAACTAGTTTATTGTTTTAGTTGAATCTAGGTCTATGCATCGTACTTTCATTTCCCCAGAAGTCATTACCCACAGAGTCTCTTATCTTCGCATCATGTGACTCCTGAAGAGGTCCATTCTGTGCTTCAAATGGATGCCTGCTGCCCTCTGCTGTGCATTACATCAAACAGCAACCTACACACCAGTACAATGCAACATTAGCCTGTATACCACCACGAACAATACAAAAACAAAACAAAACAAACAAACATTAAAAAAAAAACCATTAAAATTATAATTACATAAACATTTCCCGGACAGGACATTTAATATTATGCTTTTTGATATTAAAAAAGGAAAGCTTGCTCATTGCTGGTCAGCTCTTCTTCTCTGTTGGCACAAAACAAGAAGAGTAGAATATCTTAACAATATGAACGGGAAAGTTGCATGTGAATGTTACATAAAACTATATTTTTACATTGAAACCACAAGCTCACCTTGCCGTTGTGTCTTACGTTTGTTGTGGGAGATTTCTGGATGTCTTTGCTGCTGCCTTCGTCACCTGTGTCTGACAGTACTGTGGACTTCGACTTCAGCAGATATTTGGGAACCTGCATCAACATCCAAGAAGCCATGTGAACAAAACAGATTTCATTTTTGACAAATGATAAAAACTCATGAACAAAGTAAACAGTGCCTACCTGAACCTGTGCACTGTGGGTATGGCGATGATCATGGGAGGATTTATTTGCTTGTGAGCAGAGCCTCTTGCTGCGTCTCTTGCCGAGCAGTTCAGGAGGGCTGGTCAACGTGCTCAGGCGGAGTCTGCTAGGCAGTGGGGCCAATGCTGCCTCAGCCAATAAAGCAGCTACCTCCTCCTCACTCACACCATAATCCTCCTCTGGGGCCCCCTCGCCTCCCTCGGGGCCATCAGCACACTCAGGGCAGAGCCAGCCAGATACTGGAACACCGTCAAGGGGAATAGTGAGGCACCTGGGGTGGTACCTTAAGGATCAGAGCCAAAAACAATGTGTTTGTCACATTTAGACAAGACAATGAAAATGTTGACAATGGCTACGTTTACATGATGTTTTGGTAACACTTTATTTTAGGGATACATCTATTAGCACTAATACATACAATGTGCCTGTATAAGTAACTTGTAAGGCATGTACAGTGCAAAATCAAACACTTGTTAGGCATGTATTCGCAAATGTTTTGTTCATGCACAATAAGGGATTTATTATCAATTGAACCTTAGTAAGGACCTAGTAGGCCTTAGCATTTGCTTAGTACGTGCCTTACAAGTTACTTATGGAGGCCTTAACATTGTATGTATTAGTGCTAATAGATCTATCCCTAAAATAAAGTGTTACCGATGTTTTTTATTCTGAATTAATAATTCAGAAAGTTATCTGGCAAGGCAAGGCAAGCTTATTGGCTTTATAGCCATTGCAATTTACATAGCACATGTCATGCACAGACGCAGGTGAGAGTGCTTCACCTGGGATGAAAGCATTATGCTTTATCATACAATGTTACAACCTTGTAGTAAGTTTTTTTCATAGCTATACCTGTATACTGAAATTCAACTTCGGAAAAATCTACAAAAATACACAGAAACGATTTGAATCTCTTGCTTGCATGCATGCATGCAGTACAGTATAAAAACACCACCGGTACAAACCGTAACCACACACATAGACCGCCCTATTACTAATACATACAGTAGGCCTACAATAAATAAGCCCAGATAACTCCTTACCCTGTATCACATCTTGAGCACAATATTATCAGATGGGACAGGTCAGACCGGCCACAGTTTTCACAGGTGATCTGCTCCTCTGTCACATCTTCACTGCTGTTTCGTGGGTTCTCAACTTTTATCTATGCACACACACATGACCAAAGTTCAATTTAAGTACACAGATGGATATTTGGGAACTTTCAATATGCCATGGACATTTCTCACACAGAAACTTCATTTTAAAAATACAATACAAAACACAAAGTGGAAATTAATTGTTTTGGTGAGCTTTACTCTATGGGCCCATCAATGTCAGGAGGACACTACCAACGTCATTGGTATTTTTGAAGGGTAACACTTTACTTGACGCTAGTGTCATATGTGTGTCATTACAGTGTCAAAATAGTGTCATGACATAGTCATATATAAGTCATAAACATTATGTCCAGGTCATAAACATTTGATGACTGTTGGCCTTAAGTGACATTCGGTTATGGCACAGACAGGTTGTCTTTGCCATAACCGAATGTCACTTAAGGCCAACAGTCATAAAATGTCATGGATGACATGGACATAATGTTTATGACACGTGCATAACTGTGCCATGACACTGTAATGACACCGGCGTCAAGTAAAGTGTTAACTTTTGAAGTATAGTATAAGAGTTGAAGTAATGTGGGATATGCATATTTGCTCATGAACATGTTATATCAGACATTGGAGACGACCGCCCAACCACTTTACTGCCCCAGGGAGACTGGACATGATTCAAACAGGCTGTCAGCAGCCCTGAATAGCAATCTAGACCTAACCAATTGATGATGACAGGGCCAGCGCTCGGCATAGGCAGACTAGACGGTCGCCTAGGGCTAGGGCGCCAAATGTCCTGGGGGGCACCAAGGTCCACAGAATTGCAATATTAAGTTAAATAAAGCATTCAACTTTCTATTTAAGGGCCACTCATAATACACATACATGGTAGCTACATCAGCTGTGCTCAATCAGATGTATTATGCCAATGTCAAATTCCACAAAAATGAAAGATTGGTGCTCGCCTAGGGCACCAAATTGCCTAGAACCGGCCCTGGACGATGAAGGTCTGAAAAATCAAATTGATGTAGGCTAGGCCAAAGTCTAGAGCCCAAATCTAAGCTTACCACGTGTTTAATTTCACCTCCAGGGGACTCTTTCTGGTAAAGAACATCAAATGCAATGCGATCCACTGGACAGGTGTTAGTGTTCTGTAGAGAGCGGAAAATACTTTTGATGTTACTAAAGCAGTGTCTATTTCATATCAAAGTGGGCTTATACAAGATAAATGAGGCTACATCTCTAGTAGAAGAATATGAGTCTCACCCGTGACCACTGCATAATGCATTCCAAACAAAAATAGTGATCACAGTTGGCTGGTGTGGCCACTTGCTGTCCAGCTAAATCACTGAGACAGACTGGGCAGTTGGCGGGGTGTGATGTAGACATTCCTCTTTCTCTCTCATTTACCGAGAATCAATCACTCACGGTCCCGCGCATAGCCTCCAGCCAAGATAGCGACAAAAGGCAGTGTTGGAATTGTTTAACAAACTGCAAAGAAAACCCCGCTCCTCGCGCCTAATGTCTCACGCGATATCACACTGCAGGGCTAGCACAAATGTCCCTACACAAAGCCATTTGCTTGCTTCGTGCTACTACTTTGCACACAATTCGAATTATAGACGGACCATGGCTAGAGAGTGATGAAATTAAATCTGTAACATCAACAGGGACTTAAAAACACAAAACACAAACAATTATTCTCTCCACTACTGCGAAAAAGTACAGAGTATCAGCCAAGTGTTTATCGCCACCTATCGATTTGGAGTGGATCTATAATTAGACCTGTAGGAGTGTCTCAAATCGAGTCATAGCAGCACAATAGCAATAGTTCAAGTCTAGTCATTAATATTATGACCAACTGGAAATACTCCTCCATGGGTAAACTGTTAGGGTGCCAAGCTTGTAGCCCAAGGGTTGATTCTTGTCAATCTGCCAGGTCAGATCAGGTGATTGGTGGGAGGATAGGCTGATAACCAGTGCTGTCCCCATTCTCCACCATGGCTGAGGTAAGTTACCATTTCAAGTCACTTTCAATTTATTTATTTGCTTGATTCAAGACAATGTTCATATTATAAAATAATAACAAAGAGGTCACAGTTCAGAGAGTCCCTTTTCAAATCTGCAATATCTTTAAAGTGCTGCAGCTGGACAACATACCAATGCAGGAGAACACAGGACCTGTTATTATTATTATATTGTGAACTTGAATTTAATTATGATAGCCTATAGGCCTATTATGTGGAGATTGAGAAGGATGTTGAGTTATGGGTTGATGGTACAGAAACTTGGCAGGGAAGACCAGCGATACATCTGATTTGTCATTAAACATTCACAATATTATGATAGGCCTATTATGGGGACAGACAGAGGGACCCATATTGTTTATTTGTGTTACACTGCTTGATGTGAACCAGAGGTTAGAATTTCCTGTGTTTCTGCTGCCTAGATTAGCCTAGATTTTGACCACTAATCCATTACTATCCTGTCTAAACTGCATACAAGCCTACTGTATTATTTAGGCTGTATAACACATTTATAACAAAGTGAAAGGCAACATGATTCTTTTGAGCTGCAAATATTTTATTGATAAAGAAAAGCCAAATACCAGTCAACTGAACTGGTTAAGACAAAGAAAAGGGGAAAACAAAATAAACACAATATATTACCATCTAGTAAGCATCTAAAACATTTTCATTGTCAAAGACGACTGGCACATTACAGTCATGGCTTTAATACTCAAGAAGAGGACAGTTCAGAGAGGGCAGTTCATCTCCTTCTCCTCCTGCGCTGTTGTGAAGAGGAGGAGCCCCCACAGTCTGAAGTGCGGCAGGCGCACATCTCGATGTAGATGTACGAGTGGGTGATTGTGGAGCCGTCAGAACAGATCATGGTCACCTTCCTCTCCTGGGTGGCGGCCTCCTGACAACAGGCGCACGAGTGCACCAGGGCATTTGCCTCGGCGGAGTACCTGTTAAGAGACATGGCAATTACTATTAGAAATGCAGAACTACTTCAAAATCGTGATTTGCCCGTAAAAAGGCATTTTAAGTTAACAGAAGATGCGTGCCTTGTTATCTTATTACTTTTGAATTCCATTTGAATTTGAGTTCCAGGTGGCTATCGAATTACACTTATAATACTTATAATATAATACTTATTGCAATTATAATTCTTCTACCATACAGTATGCAAAATATGAATCTTCAGAGGTATATACATAATGGGCTGTGCAGGTGCCTTGAAAGAGTGTGAGTTGTAGACAACCATATACCTCTGTAAGATGCACATGATTATGCCATTAGATTTTTGCAAATTGAATGTTGTTACTTGATGTCTGAAATGAATGTAATGTCATATGCAATGTTTTTCAATGCTTACTTGGACGTTGTTCCACAGGAGCCAGCGCAGTAGGAGATCTCTACGGCTTCCTTGCTCACACATCCATTGTAGGTGAGTTTGGTGGTGTTGGTCTCCACATTGCAGCTGCTTCGCGGGGTACCTGAGCAAACAGTCAAAGGTAAATTACTGGACAAGCAGATACATGTTTTCAATTGGATTTCCACACATTATCACCGTCTCAGTAAAGTAAAAATCTGAAATGTATTTTAAATACTATATTGGTACATTTGAAAGAGCACCAGCAGTTTTCTTTTGTTTGTACCTCTAGTTGTAATTTATACATATTTAGTTTATTCCTGCAGAGAAGTGTGCAATGCCAATAAAAGTCTGCACTTACAGCTCTTACAGCAGCCCTCTGCATCTGTCACTTCGGTTCCCTGTAGGAAAGATTATACAGATTAACAAGAGCAATCAGAGATAGCAACCTGGCTACCACGAGAATGCTAGATGCGCGTGATGTTGTGTGTTTGGCTGCCACCCGCAGGTGACCCAAAACACTGCGGGCAAACACACACACAAACAAGAAACAAACAGACAGGGTCACTGCAATACCTGCCCCCAGGGCTGCTGACAGCTTTGACCAGGCCCGGGACAAAATCATCAGATAGGGCCCCCCTTTAATACATACAATGATATGCATCTAAAAACATCAGCAACACCAACATTAACAACACCAACTAAAGCCAGACCACCACTTTTCCAAGTAGATTGAGGTGTGTCAGCTGACCATCAGAGTCCATAAAAAAACTGCAGGATCATAATAGAGCAACTTACTGGGATGCAGTTGTTGGGGTCAAAAGCAGGGCAGACCTTCTTGGATTCCACAGCCACAAGTGATCCAGCTTGATTTTCACAGGTGTATGTCACACAGTTGTCATCAGCCGGTGACCACGTTTCGTTGACCTGTGACATATAGAACAGCATAAGGTTACCCTTCAGCAAAGGACAGTTTCTATGGAGGAGTTTGTCTTTCAGGTGTTAGATAAAGCAATAAATGTCAAGACTTATACGTCCATACATACCGGAATGTAGAATGTTGTGTTTGAGAATGTAACTCTGCAGCTCTTAGGCACACAACTGCCACAGCACTGGTCAGGCACAGGTACATACTCCTGGTTCTGAGGGCAGGGAAAGGATTCAGTGGTTATCAAATTTGTCATTTAAGATATTAAAATACATGGCATGTTTACATGAAGTTGGGGTGTAGTTATGAAGTTGTTCTATTTTGGCGGTTTTAATATTAAAATTAATATTTAATATTAAAAAGTAAGTTAACATCAGGAGACACATCTTGTGTCTTCAAGTAGATGCAGATTGAAATGTAAGGTAAGTCTAATATAACATTATGGTAACACTTTATTTTAGGGATACATCTATTAGCACTTATACATACAATGTGCCTGTATAAGTAACTTGTAAGGCATGTACAGAGCAAAATCAAACATTTGTTAGGCATGTATTAGCAAATGTCTTGTTCATGCACAATAAGGGATTTATTACCAATTTAACCTTAGTAAGGACCTAATAGGCCTTAGTGTTTGCTTAGTATATGCCTTACAAGTTGCTTATGCAGGCATTAAAATTGTATGTATTAGTGCTTATAGATGTATCCCTAAAATAAAGTGTTACCAACATTATTTTATGATGATGATGATGATGATGATGATGATGATGATGATGATGATAATGATGACTATTATTATTATTATTATTATTATACAATAACATATAATAGCTGAAAAATTATTCAGTCACTAATCCTCATGTCTGCGGTAATTACAACATACAAAGTTTCAGCAGATGTAAAACAAACCTCTGGGCAGGTTTTGACGCAGTCAACGTGAGTACACTGAACGGAGTGCAGCTCTGTAGTGGGGTCGATAGTGGAGCTACAGACACATGTCTCACAGGAGTTTTTGGATGGAACACTTTCCCCGGCCTGTGAGGAGACGAGAACAGGAGAGAGAACAAGTCAAGACAAGACAAACCTACCTTGGTGGTGTCACAGACACAGAGTTGAATATAAAAATACAGTGAAGCTAGATGTGGTAGTACGTAAAATGCGTAGGTCAAAGGTAACCTTTGCAGTGCATACACAGATACTGCATAGCAGCATTTTTTCTTTCAACAAACTGAAGTCACCGAATAATCCAATTTTAAAGGACAGAGTTCTGCAAGTAACTGCTTGATTATTACCTGGTACTCCTTGTTATCGTAGACACACACTGCTTTGGGCTCTGCAAACAGCAACAAAAAAACAACCAACAGCTCTTTAGAAACTATCCACTAGCCACCTCACTGAGTTTGTTAAGTTTTGCCAAAAAAAAGAAAAAGGAAAAAAAAAGAAATAAATGTATGACTGACTGACACCATGGTCATCAGACTATTTATCCCTATAGACACTCACCGCAGGATTGAGTATAACAGCAGCCTTCGGTTTTATTGACAAGTTCGAAGCCAGGTTTATCACAGATGACAGGGGTTACTGCAGGACATTTTATTGGCTCACACTGGACGGTGAGTGAGTCTCCATCACATGTACATTCCTCACATCCAGCCTGCCATGTCTCGTTCACCTACAATGCAAGCACAATAACACCATTCATGTATTGGATAGAATTATTGTAAAATCTATATAAAGACTTGTTATGTCTGAGTTGTATACGTTGTCATTATACAGTATATACAGTACATACCTTTTTAGGGTTGCCATCTGGACCAGTGCAGTCTAAATAAGGAAAACACAAATGCATTTGAATTATTTGTTTTAATTATATTTTTTAACAGTGACTTGCAACTCATGAATATAGTATTATATTGTTTCTGCTGCTTGCTGTGATTCTGCTAAAAGCCGTACTGTATTCACATGTGACACTTACCGCAAGAGGTGACACAGACGTCGCTGTAGCTGCTGAACAGTATGGTTCCTTCCTCACAGAAGCATCCCTCCTTTATTCCCGAGCTGTTACTCTGGAGGGTCAGGTATTTGTCGTTGTAGCTGCGGGATACAACAGCACAAAATGATAACCAATACAACAGCACACATGCATTCACTTACTGTGTAAAAGCCAAGGTAAATCCATAGCATGTAGCATGAGGATGCAGTTTGAAATGTGTTGCAAAGTTCATTTGTAAGGGTGCAAATCATCTATAAAAGGTTTAATTACTTGGAGTTGCAGGTTGGTTGGACAATAGGGCCGCATGCCTTGTAGACCTTTGTTGCCGGGCATGAAGATGCTGAAACAAAGTAAACAGGACAGGTCAATTCCTTGCAAAATGTCTAGAATATGGCATTCCCTCAAGTAGCACTACTTGGTGCAGTATCAGCCCTACTCTTGCAGTATTCCTACAGTATATACTACAGTAGGCCTACATGGTAGCTTCAGATGGCATACAACAGGACATTGGCTCAAGGAGCCAGATGATGCAGAAAAACAACACACACTGATATGCAGTGGTCACAATAGATGTCCATTACAGGTGTATTTTGGAACTACCAGTTAGATAAAAGGTCAATCAAATGACGCAGACTTGATGTTTATACGTAGGTGTGTGGAAGACGTCACGTGACTTACGGCAGTCTCCCTTGGTTTCGCCCCGCCAATCCACACAGAAACCTGCTTTGCCACATGCAGATGCATAGGCATGGAGAGTGGTGCAGGCAAGTAGATTGTTTGTGCACACGTCAACGTCACAAGCTTCCTTGTAAGGCTCAGGGGGAATCACCTTCCGGCACTCCTCGAAAACACTGTCGGAGCAAATAAAGATATACAGTATATGTTAAACATCAACTGAACGGACATGACATCTCAACAAATCACTGACCGAAGACAATAGAAGAAGACAAGACACTTATTTAGTGACAGAAAAAAACACTACTTAAGTATAATTGTGACTATTTAGTGCCAAAAAAAACATGAATCCTCCTCCTATCTGTGCACTCTTCAAACTCTGATTGTTGGGAACTGCTGTCACTCAAAAAATGCGCTCACGTGGTTGGCTGCTTACCATCTTGCTCCTCCTCACATCGCGAATGTTTGTAAACGGGACACCTGTGTATAGGATTAAGTTGTGTCAGTGTTACTCACGGGCTGTTTATGATTCCACAGATCTTGGGAGTGCAAGGAACTTCCTTGGTGGTGGTTTTCGAAGGTGTCGTGGTGGTGGTTGGCGTGGGTGTTGGGGGTGTCTTACACTGGTCGTTAGGAATCAGCCATGATGGGCCGGTTATTGAGCAAGACTTCACCTGACCGGTAGGTGTACGGCAGTCGTTCTCTTTCGAGTTGTCACAAGAACCTAATTTTAAAAAAAACGTGGAGAGATATCCATCAAAGCATGATTAATTTACTCCTAAACCCATACACACCATCACTTCACATAACCAAAGAAAGTGACCATTAAATAACCATTTTCATGGCCTTAGCCATGGCTCAAACGGCTGAGGCACTGGCTGCTATGCCGGAGAATCTGTCATTACCTATCCTCCTCCATTTCTCTCTCCCACCCATTTCCTGCCGCCACTCTTCACTGCACTATCCTAACAAAGGCAAAAAAAACCTCCCCCAAAAAAGAGCCACTGGTTCAGCACTCACCGCACTGTCCCTCAGTGTTGTTATGGAAGAGGGAGAAGGGCAGGTCGATGCCAAAGGAGGACCCAGTGTAGCTGACCTGAGCCTGAATTTGAGGGATTTCCACAGCTATCTCCGCTCCGGTGGTCGTGATGATGAAATCCGCGTTTTTGAAAGCAGGGTAGACACGCTTTTGGTCAACTATTACCTGTGTTTCATATTAAAATAGGAAGGAAATGGGAAATGAAGTGTTCAGTTGTCAGTTATAATGCAATTAATGCCCAGCACTACGGTATGTTTTCTTGATATCCATACAAAACGTTTTTTAAAAAATTACCGCATTGGCAACTTCGCCACTTGAAGTTTGCGTCTGTGTAAGGACCACCACGTAAGTTTTGTAATAGATGGTCAGGGTTTCTGGACAGAACGAACTGTCCTCACTGGCACAGTCATGATAATTTATTTCGGCCTTGAAATTGTGTTCAGGGGTTATTTCTTGAACCAAAACATATGAGCATGGTGTATTGTCATTGTTGTAGCTTTTGCCATCGAACGTGATGTAGTGAGATCCTCCCCATCCATTACAAGAGCCTGTGTAAAAGACAAAGATTATTGGTTATACTATGGAGATGATGGATTATGCATTACTCAGCCACCTTATTTTTGTTACTAATCACAGCTGTGTGTGTGTGTGTGTGTGTGTGTGTGTGTGTGTGTGTGTGTGTGTGTGTGTGTGTGTGTGTGTGTGTGTGTGTGTGTGTGTGTGTGTGTGTGTCCCATATTGTGTTCTATACTACTCTGCTTCCTAGGTCAGTGAATACTTGAATCCCTACCATTGTGCTTCTGGACTATACAATGACGACTCTGGTAGTATGGTAAATGGACTGCATTCATATAGCGCTTTTCCACCCCTTCGAGCAATTTGCTTTACATTGTATGCCTCACATTCACCCATTCACATGGTAGATTGGACAGTGGGTAAATCTTACTCTTGACTCTTCTAATTCCTGCACCTATTTATTACCCATTTTAGTCTTATATTTATCACTTGTATCATAGCCTACCACAGACCCTATTGTAAAGAACAACCTGATTGCATATATTTATTTTATTATATATATCTTCTAAAGAACCCCTATCACTTAATTACTTAATGAACATATGTAAAAATAGATTTTAACTTACACTCGCACACATATGAGAAGCAGCATCCACTTTCATCAAAGACCTTCACTGGAATTCTGCCGCTTCCGCAAGTTGGTATTTCGACTGGCTTGCACGCAACATGAATATACACAACCTTGCCATTATTACATGTTGCATTCTGGCAGCTGTTCACAGTCCAAGTTTCACCATTCTGCAACGAGATTAATATATATATATATATATATTTATTTGTATTACTCCAGAATTAAAAACACATTTTGTGCCATTTCTTTTTAAAATATATAAATATATTTCTTAAATATTACAATAAGTACCGTACATTTCAACATTTTTCAATAGGCAATTCTTACCTTTCTAGGAGGGACCACCGAATTACAATTGAGGTTAGAGGTGGTGGTTGGCGGAAGAGTGGTTGTGGTGGGTTGTGTGGTGGGTTGTGTGGTGGGTTGTGTGGTGGGTTGTGTTGTTGTGGAGGACCATGTGGTGTAAACAGTTGTGGTTGAGCTTGCTTGGGTGGTTGTGGTCACAACCTTGGTGGAAGACACAGTAGTTGGGGATGGAGTAGAGCCACAAGGTTTTGCCTCCTTTACCACAACACATGACTCATTGCAGTAAGCTAAATAGCACCATCCAAATCCGTCTGTTGTATTGTAAATACTGGAACCTTTTTTCAAGTGAAAACAAAAATTATGTTAGACGACAAATAATTTTAAATCGAAAAAAGTTACATTTTAAAAAGTATAAATTTTATAATGGGTTAAGAAATACCTGAGGGATAACTGCTTCCATTAAGTACGCAATAGCATGGACCAATTGTTGTCGATGGTGGCAAAGTTCCAGTACGGTCCGGCAGTGTTTGCGTGATTGGAGCAATCGCAGATTCTGCAGTAGTGGTAATTTGTCCAGTGGTGCTTTGCACAACAGTGGTAGTCTCAACCTTTGGTGGCTTTGTAGACGTGAATTCTTCTGTTGTGGTTTCGATAATAGGGGTGGTGGTTGGCTTTACTGTTGTTGTGGTAACTGTGGTGGTCTCAGTGACAACTGAAGTAGTAGATGGAGATGTAGGCCCAGTGGTTTCAACCCTTGGTGGTTTAGAAGATGTGGAAGCTTCCTCTGTTGTATGGATTTCTACTGTGGTTGTAGGTGCCTTTGTTGTAGTGGTGGCAGTAGTTGGCCTTGATGTAATAACAAATGGGGTTGAAGGCTCTGTGCTAGGTACAGGTGTCTCCTCAGTTGTCAGTGTTATCACGGGTAAAGTAGCTGTAACTGGTTCAAGAGATGTCCTCAAAGGTGTTACTTCAGTTATGCTTCCGGTGGTACTTTGTAAAACCACTGTAGTTGTTGGTTTAACAGTTGTGGAGGAGGTTGTTGGCAGGGTTGTCTCAACCTTTGGTGGCTTTGTAGATGTGACTCCTTCCGTTGTGGTTTCAAACACTGAGGTGGATGTTGGCTTAACTGTCGTTGTGGTCACTGTGGTTGGTTCAGATGTTATTATTACAACAGCACCTGATGTTTCTGTGCTTTGCCCAGCAGTTGATGTTGATGGCTGACGTGTTGTGGTGGTCTCATTGACAACTGGAGTTGTGGATTCAGTTGTAGGCCCAGTGGTTTCAACCTTTGGTGGTCTAGTAGATGTTGTGGAAGCTTCCTCTGTTGTTTGGCTTTCTACTGTGGTTGTGGGTGCCTTTGTTGTAGTGGTGGCAGTAGTTGGCCTTGATGTAATAACAAATGGGGTTGAAGGCTCTGTGCTTGGAACAGGTTTTTCAGTGGAAGTTGTCTCTATGGGAGTTTGTGTTGTGGAAGCAGTTGTTGGCAGGGTAGTCTCAACCTTTGGTGGCTTTGTAGATGTTACTCCTTCTGTTGTCGTTTCAAACACTGAGGTGGTTGTTGGCTTAACTGTCGTTGTGGTAACTGTGGTTGGTTCAGATGTTATTATTACAACAGCACCTGATGTTTCTGTGCTTGGCCCAGCAGTTGATGTTGATGGTTGACGTGTTGTGGTAGTCTCAGTGACAACTGGAGTTGTGGATTCAGTTGTAGGCCCAGTGGTTTCAACCTTTGGTGGTCTAGTAGATGTTGTGGAAGCTTCCTCTGTTGTTTGGCTTTCTACTGTGGTTGTGGGTGCCTTTGTTGTAGTGGTGGCAGTAGTTGGCCTTGATGTAATAACAAATGGGGTTGAAGGCTCTGTGCTTGGAACAGGTTTTTCAGTGGAAGTTGAGGGCCTCCTAGTTGATGATGTCTCTATGGGAGTTTGTGTTGTGGAAGCAGTTGTTGGCAGGGTAGTCTCAACCTTTGGTGGCTTTGTAGATGTTACTCCTTCTGTTGTGGTTTCAAACACTGAGGTGGTTGTTGGCTTAACTGTCGTTGTGGTAACTGTGGTTGGTTCAGATGTTATTATTACAACAGCACCTGATGTTTCTGTGCTTGGCCCAGCAGTTGATGTTGATGGTTGACGTGTTGTGGTTGTCTCAGTGACAACTGGAGTTGTGGATTCAGTTGTAGGCCCAGTGGTTTCAACCTTTGGTGGTTTAGTAGATGTTGTGGAAGCTTCCTCTGTTGTTTGGATTTCAGCTGTGGTTGTGGGTGCCTTTGTTGTAGTGGTGGCAGTAGTTGGTCTTGATGTGATCACAAATTGGGTTGAAGGCTCTGTGCTAGGTACAGGTGTTTCAGTGGAAGTTGAGGGCCTCCTAGTTGATGATGTCTCTATGGGAGTTTGTGTTGTAGAAGCGGTTGTTGGTAGGGTTGTCTCAACCTTGGGTGGCTTTGTAGACGTGACTCCTTCCGTTGTGGTTTCAAACACTGAGGTGGATGTTGGCTTAACTGTTGTTGTGGTCACTGTGGTTGGTTCAGATGTTATTATTACAACAGCACCTGATGTTTCTGTGCTTGGCCCAGCAGTTGATGTTGATGGTTGACGTGTTGTGGTTGTCTCAGTGACAACTGGAGTTGTGGATTCAGTTGTAGGCCCAGTGGTTTCAACCTTTGGTGGTCTAGTAGATGTTGTGGAAGCTTCCTCTGTTGTTTGGCTTTCTACTGTGGTTGTGGGTGCCTTTGTTGTAGTGGTGGCAGTAGTTGGCCTTGATGTAATAACAAATGGGGTTGAAGGCTCTGTGCTTGGAACAGGTTTTTCAGTGGAAGTTGTCTCTATGGGAGTTTGTGTTGTGGAAGCAGTTGTTGGCAGGGTAGTCTCAACCTTTGGTGGCTTTGTAGATGTTACTCCTTCTGTTGTGGTTTCAAACACTGAGGTGGTTGTTGGCTTAACTGTCGTTGTGGTAACTGTGGTTGGTTCAGATGTTATTATTACAACAGCACCTGATGTTTCTGTGCTTGGCCCAGCAGTTGATGTTGATGGTTGACGTGTTGTGGTAGTCTCAGTGACAACTGGAGTTGTGGATTCAGTTGTAGGCCCAGTGGTTTCAACCTTTGGTGGTCTAGTAGATGTTGTGGAAGCTTCCTCTGTTGTTTGGCTTTCTACTGTGGTTGTGGGTGCCTTTGTTGTAGTGGTGGCAGTAGTTGGCCTTGATGTAATAACAAATGGGGTTGAAGGCTCTGTGCTTGGAACAGGTTTTTCAGTGGAAGTTGTCTCTATGGGAGTTTGTGTTGTGGAAGCAGTTGTTGGCAGGGTAGTCTCAACCTTTGGTGGCTTTGTAGATGTTACTCCTTCTGTTGTGGTTTCAAACACTGAGGTGGTTGTTGGCTTAACTGTCGTTGTGGTAACTGTGGTTGGTTCAGATGTTATTATTACAACAGCACCTGATGTTTCTGTGCTTGGCCCAGCAGTTGATGTTGATGGTTGACGTGTTGTGGTGGTCTCAGTGACAACTGGAGTTGTGGATTCAGTTGTAGGCCCAGTGGTTTCAACCTTTGGTGGTCTAGTAGATGTTGTGGAAGCTTCTTCTGTTGTTTGGCTTTCTACTGTGGTTGTGGGTGCCTTTGTTGTAGTGGTGGCAGTAGTTGGCCTTGATGTAATAACAAATGGGGTTGAAGGCTCTGTGCTTGGAACAGGTTTTTCAGTGGAAGTTGTCTCTATGGGAATTTGTGTTGTGGAAGCAGTTGTTGGCAGGGTAGTCTCAACCTTTGGTGGCTTTGTAGATGTTACTCCTTCTGTTGTGGTTTCAAACACTGAGGTGGTTGTTGGCTTAACTGTCGTTGTGGTAACTGTGGTTGGTTCAGATGTTATTATTACAACAGCACCTGATGTTTCTGTGCTTGGCCCAGCAGTTGATGTTGATGGTTGACGTGTTGTGGTGGTCTCAGTGACAACTAGAGTTGTGGATTCAGTTGTAGGCCCAGTGGTTTCAACCTTTGGTGGTCTAGTAGATGTTGTGGAAGCTTCCTCTGTTGTTTGGCTTTCTACTGTCGTTGTGGGTGCCTTTGTTGTAGTGGTGGCAGTAGTTGGCCTTGATGTAATAACAAATGGGGTTGAAGGCTCTTTGCTTGGAACAGGTTTTTCAGTGGAAGTTGTCTCTATGGGAGTTTGTGTTGTGGAAGCAGTTGTTGGCAGGGTAGTCTCAACCTTTGGTGGCTTTGTAGATGTTACTCCTTCTGTTGTGGTTTCAAACACTGAGGTGGATGTTGGCTTAACTGTCGTTGTGGTAACTGTGGTTGGTTCAGATGTTATTATTACAACAGCACCTGATGTTTCTGTGCTTGGCCCAGCAGTTGATGTTGATGGTTGACGTGTTGTGGTGGTCTCAGTGACAACTGGAGTTGTGGATTCAGTTGTAGGCCCAGTGGTTTCAACCTTTGGTGGTCTAGTAGATGTTGTGGAAGCTTCCTCTGTTGTTTGGCTTTCAACTGTGGTTGTGGGTGCCTTTGTTGTACTGGTGGCAGTACTTGGTCTCGATGTAATCACAAATGGTGTTGAAGGCTCTGTGCTAGGTACAGGTGTGTCAGTGGAAGTTGAGGGCCTCCTAGTTGATGATGTTTCTATGGGAGTTTGTGTTGTGGATGTCGTTGTTGGCAGGGTTGTCTCAACCTTTGGTGGCTTTGTAGATGTGACTCCTTCCGTTGTGGTTTCAAACACTGAGGTGGTTGTTGGCTTAACTGTCGTTGTGGTAACTGTGGTTGGTTCAGATGTTATTATTACAACAGCACCTGATGTTTCTGTGCTTGGCCCAGCAGTTGATGTTGATGGTTGACGTGTTGTGGTGGTCTCAGTGACAACTGGAGTTGTGGATTCAGTTGTAGGCCCAGTGGTTTCAACTTTTGGTGGTCTAGTAGATGTTGTGGAAGCTTCCTGTGTTGTTTGGCTTTCTACTGTGGTTGTGGGTGCCTTTGTTGTAGTGGTGGCAGTAGTTGGCCTTGATGTAATAACAAATGGGGTTGAAGGCTCTGTGCTTGGAACAGGTTTTTCAGTGGAAGTTGTCTCTATGGGAGTTTGTGTTGTGGAAGCAGTTGTTGGCAGGGTAGTCTCAACCTTTGGTGGCTTTGTAGATGTTACTCCTTCTGTTGTGGTTTCAAACACTGAGGTGGTTGTTGGCTTAACTGTCGTTGTGGTCACTGTGGTTGGTTCAGATGTTATTATTACAACAGCACCTGATGTTTCTGTGCTTGGCCCAGCAGTTGATGCTGATGGTTGACGTGTTGTGGTGGTCTCAGTGACAACTGGAGTTGTGGATTCAGTTGTAGGCCCAGTGGTTTCAACCTTTGGTGGTCTTGTAGATGTTGTGGAAGCTTCCTCTGTTGTTTGGCTTTCTACTGTGGTTGTGGGTGCCTTTGTTGTAGTGGTGGCAGTACTTGGTCTCGATGTAATCACAAATGGTGTTGAAGGCTCTGTGCTAGGTACAGGTGTCTCCTCAGTTGTCAGTGTTATTACAGGTAAAGTAGCTGTAACTGGTTCAAGAGATGTCCTCAAAGGTGTTACTTCAGTTATGCTTCCGGTGGTACTTTGTAAAACCACTGTAGTTGTTGGTTTAACAGTTGTGGAGGAGGTTGTTGGCAGGGTTGTCTCAACCTTTGGTGGCTTTGTAGATGTGACTCCTTCCGTTGTGGTTTCAAACACTGAGGTGGATGTTGGCTTAACTGTCGTTGTGGTCACTGTGGTTGGTTCAGATGTTATTATTACAACAGCACCTGATGTTTCTGTGCTTGGCCCAGCAGTTGATGTTGATGGTTGACGTGTTGTGGTTGTCTCAGTGACAACTGGAGTTGTGGATTCAGTTGTAGGCCCAGTGGTTTCAACCTTTGGTGGTCTAGTAGATGTTGTGGAAGCTTCCTCTGTTGTTTGGCTTTCTACTGTGGTTGTGGGTGCCTTTGTTGTAGTGGTGGCAGTAGTTGGCCTTGATGTAATAACAAATGGGGTTGAAGGCTCTGTGCTTGGAACAGGTTTTTCAGTGGAAGTTGTCTCTATGGAAGTTTGTGTTGTGGAAGCAGTTGTTGGCAGGGTAGTCTCAACCTTTGGTGGCTTTGTAGATGTTACTCCTTCTGTTGTGGTTTCAAACACTGAGGTGGTTGTTGGCTTAACTGTCGTTGTGGTCACTGTGGTTGGTTCAGATGTTATTATTACAACAGCACCAGATGTTTCTGTGCTTGGCCCAGCAGTTGATGTTGATGGTTGACGTGTTGTGGTGGTCTCAGTGACAACTGGAGTTGTGGATTCAGTTGTAGGCCCAGTGGTTTCAACCTTTGGTGGTCTAGTAGATGTTGTGGAAGCTTCTTCTGTTGTTTGGCTTTCTACTGTCGTTGTGGGTGCCTTTGTTGTAGTGGTGGCAGTAGTTGGCCTTGATGTAATAACAAATGGGGTTGAAGGCTCTGTGCTTGGAACAGGTTTTTCAGTGGAAGTTGTCTCTATGGGAGTTTGTGTTGTGGAAGCAGTTGTTGGCAGGGTAGTCTCAACCTTTGGTGGCTTTGTAGATGTTACTCCTTCTGTTGTGGTTTCAAACACTGAGGTGGTTGTTGGCTTAACTGTCGTTGTGGTCACTGTGGTTGGTTCAGATGTTATTATTACAACAGCACCTGATGTTTCTGTGCTTGGCCCAGCAGTTGATGTTGATGGTTGACGTGTTGTGGTTGTCTCAGTGACAACTGGAGTTGTGGATTCAGTTGTAGGCCTAGTGGTTTCAACCTTTGGTGGTCTAGTAGATGTTGTGGAAGCTTCCTCTGTTGTTTGGCTTTCTACTGTGGTTGTGGGTGCCTTTGTTGTAGTGGTGGCAGTAGTTGGCCTTGATGTTATAACAAATGGGGTTGAAGGCTCTGTGCTTGGAACAGGTTTTTCAGTGGAAGTTGTCTCTATGGGAGTTTGTGTTGTGGAAGCAGTTGTTGGCAGGGTAGTCTCAACCTTTGGTGGCTTTGTAGATGTTACTCCTTCTGTTGTGGTTTCAAACACTGAGGTGGTTGTTGGCTTAACTGTCGTTGTGGTAACTGTGGTTGGTTCAGATGTTATTATTACAACAGCACCTGATGTTTCTGTGCTTGGCCCAGCAGTTGATGTTGATGGTTGACGTGTTGTGGTTGTCTCAGTGACAACTGGAGTTGTGGATTCAGTTGTAGGCCCAGTGGTTTCAACCTTTGGTGGTCTAGTAGATGTTGTGGAAGCTTCCTCTGTTGTTTGGCTTTCTACTGTGGTTGTGGGTGCCTTTGTTGTAGTGGTGGCAGTAGTTGGCCTTGATGTAATAACAAATGGGGTTGAAGGCTCTGTGCTTGGAACAGGTTTTTCAGTGGAAGTTGTCTCTATGGGAGTTTGTGTTGTGGAAGCAGATGTTGGCAGGGTAGTCTCAACCTTTGGTGGCTTTGTAGATGTTACTCCTTCTGTTGTGGTTTCAAACACTGAGGTGGTTGTTGGCTTAACTGTCGTTGTGGTAACTGTGGTTGGTTCAGATGTTATTATTACAACAGCACCTGATGTTTCTGTGCTTGGCCCAGCAGTTGATGTTGATGGTTGACGTGTTGTGGTGGTCTCAGTGACAACTGGAGTTGTGGATTCAGTTGTAGGCCCAGTGGTTTCAACCTTTGGTGGTCTTGTAGATGTTGTGGAAGCTTCCTCTGTTGTTTGGCTTTCTACTGTGGTTGTGGGTGCCTTTGTTGTAGTGGTGGCAGTACTTGGTCTCGATGTAATCACAAATGGTGTTGAAGGCTCTGTGCTAGGTACAGGTGTCTCCTCAGTTGTCAGTGTTATTACAGGTAAAGTAGCTGTAACTGGTTCAAGAGATGTCCTCAAAGGTGTTACTTCAGTTATGCTTCCGGTGGTACTTTGTAAAACCACTGTAGTTGTTGGTTTAACAGTTGTGGAGGAGGTTGTTGGCAGGGTTGTCTCAACCTTTGGTGGCTTTGTAGATGTGACTCCTTCCGTTGTGGTTTCAAACACTGAGGTGGATGTTGGCTTAACTGTCGTTGTGGTCATTGTGGTTGGTTCAGATGTTATTATTACAACAGCGCCTGATGTTTCTGTGCTTGGCCCAGCAGTTGATGTTGATGGTTGACGTGTTGTGGTTGTCTCAGTGACAACTGGAGTTGTGGATTCAGTTGTAGGCCCAGTGGTTTCAACCTTTGGTGGTCTAGTAGATGTTGTGGAAGCTTCCTCTGTTGTTTGGCTTTCTACTGTGGTTGTGGGTGCCTTTGTTGTAGTGGTGGCAGTAGTTGGCCTTGATGTAATAACAAATGGGGTTGAAGGCTCTGTGCTTGGAACAGGTTTTTCAGTGGAAGTTGTCTCTATGGGAGTTTGTGTTGTGGAAGCAGTTGTTGGCAGGGTAGTCTCAACCTTTGGTGGCTTTGTAGATGTTACTCCTTCTGTTGTGGTTTCAAACACTGAGGTGGTTGTTGGCTTAACTGTCGTTGTGGTCACTGTGGTTGGTTCAGATGTTATTATTACAACAGCACCTGATGTTTCTGTGCTTGGCCCAGCAGTTGATGTTGATGGTTGACGTGTTGTGGTGGTCTCAGTGACAACTGGAGTTGTGAATTCAGTTGTAGGCCCAGTGGTTTCAACCTTTGGTGGTCTAGTAGATGTTGTGGAAGCTTCTTCTGTTGTTTGGCTTTCTACTGTCGTTGTGGGTGCCTTTGTTGTAGTGGTGGCAGTAGTTGGCCTTGATGTAATAACAAATGGGGTTGAAGGCTCTGTGCTTGGAACAGGTTTTTCAGTGGAAGTTGAGGGCCTCCTAGTTGATGATGTCTCTATGGGAGTTTGTGTTGTGGAAGCAGTTGTTGGCAGGGTAGTCTCAACCTTTGGTGGCTTTGTAGATGTTACTCCTTCTGTTGTGGTTTCAAACACTGAGGTGGTTGTTGGCTTAACTGTCGTTGTGGTCACTGTGGTTGGTTCAGATGTTATTATTACAACAGCACCTGATGTTTCTGTGCTTGGCCCAGCAGTTGATGTTGATGGTTGACGTGTTGTGGTGGTCTCAGTGACAACTGGAGTTGTGGATTCAGTTGTAGGCCCAGTGGTTTCAACCTTTGGTGGTCTTGTAGATGTTGTGGAAGCTTCCTCTGTTGTTTGGCTTTCTACTGTGGTTGTGGGTGCCTTTGTTGTAGTGGTGGTAGTACTTGGTCTCGATGTAATCACAAATGGTGTTGAAGGCTCTGTGCTAGGTACAGGTGTCTCCTCAGTTGTCAGTGTTATTACAGGTAAAGTAGCTGTAACTGGTTCAAGAGATGTCCTCAAAGGTGTTACTTCAGTTATGCTTCCGGTGGTACTTTGTAAAACCACTGTAGTTGTTGGTTTAACAGTTGTGGAGGAGGTTGTTGGCAGGCTTGTCTCAACCTTTGGTGGCTTTGTAGATGTTACTCCTTCTGTTGTGGTTTCAAACACTGAGGTGGTTGTTGGCTTAACTGTCGTTGTGGTAACTGTGGTTGGTTCAGATGTTATTATTACAACAGCACCTGATGTTTCTGTGCTTGGCCCAGCAGTTGATGTTGATGGTTGACGTGTTGTGGTTGTCTCAGTGACAACTGGAGTTGTGGATTCAGTTGTAGGCCCAGTGGTTTCAACCTTTGGTGGTCTAGTAGATGTTGTGGAAGCTTCCTCTGTTGTTTGGCTTTCTACTGTGGTTGTGGGTGCCTTTGTTGTAGTGGTGGCAGTAGTTGGCCTTGATGTAATAACAAATGGGGTTGAAGGCTCTGTGCTTGGAACAGGTTTTTCAGTGGAAGTTGTCTCTGTAGGAGTTTGTGTTGTGGAAGCAGTTGTTGGCAGGGTAGTCTCAACCTTTGGTGGCTTTGTAGATGTTACTCCTTCTGTTGTGGTTTCAAACACTGAGGTGGTTGTTGGCTTAACTGTCGTTGTGGTCACTGTGGTTGGTTCAGATGTTATTATTACAACAGCACCTGATGTTTCTGTGCTTGGCCCAGCAGTTGATGTTGATGGTTGACGTGTTGTGGTGGTCTCAGTGACAACTGGAGTTGTGGATTCAGTTGTAGGCCCAGTGGTTTCAACCTTTGGTGGTCTAGTAGATGTTGTGGAAGCTTCCTCTGTTGTTTGGCTTTCTACTGTCGTTGTGGGTGCCTTTGTTGTAGTGGTGGCAGTAGTTGGCCTTGATGTAATAACAAATGGGGTTGAAGGCTCTGTGCTTGGAACAGGTTTTTCAGTGGAAGTTGTCTCTATGGGAGTTTGTGTTGTGGAAGCAGTTGTTGGCAGGGTAGTCTCAACCTTTGGTGGCTTTGTAGATGTTACTCCTTCTGTTGTGGTTTCAAACACTGAGGTGGTTGTTGGCTTAACTGTCGTTGTGGTAACTGTGGTTGGTTCAGATGTTATTATTACAACAGCACCTGATGTTTCTGTGCTTTGCCCAGCAGTTGATGTTGATGGTTGACGTGTTGTGGTGGTCTCAGTGACAACTGGAGTTGTGGATTCAGTTGTAGGCCTAGTGGTTTCAACCTTTGGTGGTCTAGTAGATGTCGTGGAAGCTTCCTCTGTTGTTTGGCTTTCTACTGTGGTTGTGGGTGCCTTTGTTGTAGTGGTGGCAGTAGTTGGCCTTGATGTAATAACAAATGGGGTTGAAGGCTCTGTGCTTGGAACAGGTTTTTCAGTGGAAGTTGTCTCTATGGGAGTTTGTGTTGTGGAAGCAGTTGTTGGCAGGGTAGTCTCAACCTTTGGTGGCTTTGTAGATGTGACTCCTTCCGTTGTTGTTTCAAACACTGAGGTGGATGTTGGCTTAACTGTCGTTGTGGTCACTGTGGTTGGTTCAGATGTTATTATTACAACAGCACCTGATGTTTCTGTGCTTGGCCCAGCAGTTGATGTTGATGGTTGACGTGTTGTGGTAGTCTCAGTGACAACTGGAGTTGTGGATTCAGTTGTAGGCCCAGTGGTTTCAACCTTTGGTGGTCTAGTAGATGTTGTGGAAGCTTCCTCTGTTGTTTGGCTTTCTACTGTGGTTGTGGGTGCCTTTGTTGTAGTGGTGGCAGTAGTTGGCCTTGATGTAATAACAAATGGGGTTGAAGGCTCTGTGCTAGGTTCAGGTGTCTCCTCAGTTGTCAGTGTTATTACAGGTAAAGTAGCTGTAACTGGTTCAAGAGATGTCCTCAAAGGTGTTACTTCAGTTATGCTTCCGGTGGTACTTTGTAAAACCACTGTAGTTGTTGGTTTAACAGTTGTGGAGGAGGTTGTTGGCAGGGTTGTCTCAACCTTTGGTGGCTTTGTAGATGTGACTCCTTCCGTTGTGGTTTCAAACACTGAGGTGGATGTTGGCTTAACTGTCGTTGTGGTAACTGTGGTTGGTTCAGATGTTATTATTACAACAGCACCTGATGTTTCTGTGTTTGGCCCAGCAGTTGATGTTGATGGTTGACGTGTTGTGGTGGTCTCAGTGACAACTGGAGTTGTGGATTCAGTTGTAGGCCCAGTGGTTTCAACCTTTGGTGGTTTAGTAGATGTTGTGGAAGCTTCCGCTGTTGTGTGCATTTCAACTGTGGTTGTGGGTGCCTTTGTTGTAGTGGTGGCAGTAGTTGGCCTTGATGTAATAACAAATGGGGTTGAAGGCTCTGTGCTTGGAACAGGTTTTTCAGTGGAAGTTGTCTCTATGGGAGTTTTTGTTGTGGAAGCGGTTGTTGGCAGAGTTGTCTCAACCTTTGGTGGCTTTGTAGATGTGACTCCTTCCGTCGTGGTCTCGATGACAGTGGTGGTGGTAGGCTTCACTGTTGTGGTAATTGTGGTGGGTTCAGATGTTACTACTATAAGTGGGTTTGTAGTTGGTGGTGTTGTGCCTGTAATGTTTGCAAGCGTTTTAGTAATTGGACCAATTGACGTGGTGTACTCTCTTGTTTGTCTTGATGTCTCCTCAGTTGTCAGTGTTATTACAGGTAAAGTAGCTGTAACTGGTTCAAGAGATGTCCTCAAAGGTGTTACTTCAGTTATGCTTCCGGTGGTACTTTGTAAAACCACTGTAGTTGTAGGTTTAACAGTTGTGGAGGAGGTTATTGGCAGGGTTGTCTCAACCTTTGGTGGCTTTGTAGATGTGAATCCTTCCGTTGTGGTTTCAAACACTGAGGTGGTTGTTGGCTTAACTGTCGTTGTGGTCACTGTGGTTGGTTCAGATGTTATTATTACAACAGCACCTGATGTTTCTGTGCTTGGCCCAGCAGTTGATGTTGAGGGTTGACGTGTTGTGGTGGTCTCAGTGACAACTGGAGTTGTGGATTCAGTTGTAGGCCCAGTGGTTTCAACCTTTGGTGGCTTACTTGTCGTCACTTCTTTTGTGGCAGCTGTTGTAATTGTAATAACAGGTAAAGTTTCTGTGACTGGTTCAAGAGACGTTCTAATCGTTGTCATCTCGGTTGTGTCAGTGATAGGCTTTGATGTCAACACACCTTGAGATTGCTTTGATGGTGTAGTTGTTTGTTTACCTGTCACTGGATTAAAAGATGTGGCAACCTCTTGTGTTGTGGTGACAGTTGTAGGTTCAGATGTTATTATTACAACAGCACCTGATGTTTCTGTGCTTGGCCCAGCAGTTGATGTTGATGGTTGACGTGTTGTGGTGGTCTCAGTGACAACTGGAGTTGTGGATTCGGTTGTAGGCCCAGTGGTTTCAACCTTTGGTGGTTTCGTAGATGTGGCTGCTTCCTCTGTTGTTTGGCTTTCTACTGTGGTTGTGGGTGCCTTTGTTGTAGTGGTGGCAGTAGTTGGCCTTGATGTAATAACAAATGGGGTTGAAGGCTCTGTGCTTGGAACAGGTTTTTCAGTGGAAGTTGTCTCTATGGGAGTTTGTGTTGTGGAAGCGGTTGTTGGCAGGGTAGTCTCAACCTTTGGTGGCTTTGTAGATGTGGCCCTTTCTGCTGTTGTCTCAATGATAGGGGTTGAGCTTGACTTCGCAGTTGTGGGTTCTGTTGTGGGTTCTGAAACAGTGAATGGATTATATTTAAATTAAGTTTTTTTTCCGTGAATAATTATTTTTTAATCTATAATACATTTTTCACAAATATAGTACACCATGCTCTCACCTGTTGTGGTAAAGACAAATATTGTTGTCGGATGTGAAGTCGTTGAAGTCAATGGTGATGATGTGGGCATTGCAGTTGTGATTTCACAATGGCTGATTTCTCTGTGAATTGTTCCATTTGCTCCACATGTGGCAGTTATACAGCTACCAAGGCCATCTGTCGTGCTGTAGACGACTGAGCCATACTTGTATTCTGTGCCATTTAGAATACAGATGCATTCTGGAAAGTAACAAGTAATGTCAACAATTGATTACGATTATGTCCGATAATATGATGTAATTTAGAAATTGATCATAGAGATATTAATTATTTGCTTGGTCTGTATTTACCATTAATGTCATAATGGCACTGAATTCCAGTTGGTGAACAATAGCTGCAAATAAAGATAAAAAAGACAATAAGTACATTTTACACAAATACACATTAGCTGCAACACAGCAACACACTTACAGTCTTATTTTGGGCTTATTTATAGTAGCACACTAGCTTTAATTCATGAAGTTCTCAGATTCTGATGGAAACACCTTTTTTGAATATTGCCATTTGCCAGGCTCTTTTAAAAATAAAAGAAGTCACTCTTCATAATCTCCTAGGGATAATGTGATTTAAAGTCAATCAGACACTCATAGACTTGACTGTGCAGACAGTGTTATGGGGGGACTCGCCACAAAGGCCAGTTGCTAAGAGTGAAGACATAAAGTTCACTGCATACCATGACTGGCAGGTCTCATGGCTGGGTACGATCTGGCCAGTGCTATATTTAGTCTCTCCGACGTAGCAACCACAGGCCTCTCTCGCCACACACTTCATGTGGTCTTCATCAAAGTATGATTCATTAGCGGGGCACTGAGGATAGCAACCTGGAGGGAAACACAACATAAACATGGAATTATGTAACACAAGTTTGGATTTGCATGTGGGCATGTGTGGCATACAGTTTGACTACAGTATGTATTCGGCTACTACACCTACTACTACTACTACTACCTCGCCATGATAATAATCCTCATCATCATCATCATCATCATCGTCATCGTCGTCGTCGTTGTCATCATCACAACAACAACAACAACAATAATAACAACAATAATTATAATAATAATAATAAACTGTATTTGCTACACATAAAGCTACGTACACACACATCGCTGCTATTTACTAGCTTCTCGCTTGCTCGCCTGCTCGCCTCTCTTTCATGGAACGTTCGCTGAAAGTTCCCGCGGCTTTAACTGCCAATGCACAGGCGAGAAGTACTGAACTCTTGCTTACTCGCCTCATTCGTAGTTCAAATATTTTCAACTCGGGATCCGCCCACATCGCATGGCTTGTACAGTACTCGCCTACTTGCCTGCTCGTCTTGCTGGAAGGCATTGACATTCTATTGACTTCATTTGCAGAGCGAGTAACTAGCAGCGATGTGTGTGTACGTAGCTTAATTCATACAAGAGGCAGCTATAAGTGCTTTTAACAGTGTGATGTCCCCCAGTGCACGGGCAGTGCTGGAGTCTGGTGATGGGGGTATAGCCTGATTCTTGATTAGTTGCAACTGCACTGGGCTTTAAAAGCCATCCTCCCCTCTCTCCCAGTAGGCACTCTGACCTCAACTCACCACTGTCTTTTGTTTCTTTCTCCTTCCCCACACTCTTTACGCTGACTCTTGATTTGTTTCTTTACAGCTCACATACTGATACGGACACACTCACAGCACCTTTCATTCACTCATTCACTTGCATAAACCCTTTATTCCCCTAGACACTGTTGTTTTGACTGTTGGTTTCGTTTATTTAATTTTCCATAAATAACCTTAATTTTGACTTTTGTTGTTGTCTCCATTTCATGTTGCTCCCCTAAACGATCTGGGTCGTAACAACAAGTTTAACAGGGGAAAAAAAGTGAAACAGCAGTTGTTGTTGCAGGTGAAGAACTTCACTTAGGTCATTACTCACAGTTCCACCCAGTACACTAGTACTAAGGCTGAGCTCTCATGCTCTCTCATGTCTTTACATGCATACCTTCCAGGGCCGGTATCTGCTGGGAGCATTGGCCGGTGGGGTTCCTGCAGGTCTTCTGGCATGGAGCTCCACAGGGTTTGTAGTGCCACTCACACTCGCCCGGTGGGTTGTAGTAGTCACAGAAGAGAGCTACAATGAGAACACAAGCAAGTCAGAAGAAATCGACAGGTAAGGTAACTCACAAGTTCCTACAGATTGGCATATAAAGCACACATGGGTGAATACAATTCAGTACATGCAATCTGTTTCTGTACCTGTACACATGAAAAAAAGTAAACTAAACTTTGGCAACCAACATTTGCCAACTGTTTTTCTGCTTATGGTTTGACAAATGAGTTAATGATTTCCAGTATTAACAAAGCATGGCTTACCCATTTGCCCAGAGCCTATGTATAACCTTACTATCACCAAAATTGTAATGATCACATCTTAATCTGTTACTCATGGTAATGATAATGTCATAGCAATGTTGTTCTGATGTAGTTAAGTCTTCTCAGCAAAGAGCGAAAGAGCCCGCCGGAGGACCCATCTGCACAAAGATTCTACAACAAGGAGAGCGGACACTCACGGCATACGGTCGGAGATCTCCAGGCAACACATGCTCCAGCTTCGTTGCAGGCAGCTGCGTAAGCTGCCACTGCTGTGCAGAAGCACTCACAGTCTCCACCAGTGTTACAGGCACACGAGTCACTCACGCAAGCATCATAGTAAGTGGAGGGATCCACCTTTCGGAGGAAAAAATGATTTTGAGTTCTATTTGCACCTCTCTCATGTTGGAAATAATAATAAATATTAATATATTAAATTGTTGCATTTAAAGCCTGCTAGTAGTACATGTTGGTATGTAAAACCGCTTTTTCACTAAACAAAACACATTTTAGGTCAACTTTAAGTTCTCCCTTTGGCCCCAGGTCTTACCTGGGAGTGGCAGGAGGAGAAAGTATTGCCTGTGATGATGCTACACTGCCTCTGTGCCCAGGACTGCCTGTACGGGTTGTTAGCGCAGGGACTCGCGACCAGCGTTGTGTCCACACAGCTTGAGGAGAACTTCCAGCTGTTGCCAAATGCCAGGGGGTCAATGACTACCTCCTGACTCCTTGTTGTGAAGTCGTTGTTCGCATTGCCGTCGTAGTTTCCGCAAAGACCACACACGCGACCCTGTCAGGATTGATAGTGGCGCATACGTCAGTTTGACCTACAGAACGACCTTCATGAGAAATGATTATCGCAGCCAGGTTTTAGACGGACTGAAAAATAGGCTTACGTTGAATTCTGGACTGAGCTTGATGAACATGCTAGTTTTCTTGTCCCATATCAGAATGAGACCATTGCTGGCTTCAATCACCAGGTAGATACCCATGACTCGCGTCTTGTAAGGTATGTCCACTCCTGATCCCCTCTGAACCGCTTGATAACTTCCGTCGGTGAGTATCAGCTCTGTGCTCTGAGAAAAATGAGAGTAATTGCTAGATTAATTTACATCAGTTTATGCTTTCATTTTTGTTACAAATCAGTAGCGTCATAATATGGAGTTTTACCAATGCAATGCCATAATAGTCACTGAAAAGACTACTACTTCTACTATGCTATGTAATTGAATATAGTACTACAACATTACACTGAGTCATCACAACTTGGGGATTTCCATTCTTGTAACAGAACATTTACAACAGGAACTTTGTCTTAACAGGTTAAGGCCATAGTCCTTAAATTACAGCTGTTTTCTTTTTTTTGTTATTATGTAGGCCTATTGCTATGGCCATAGTCCTTACCCCCAGGAAGACTTTGATGGCCTTGGAGCAGGTCGTGCCAGTGCTTCCACACGGGACATTCTCAGTGATGACTCTGAAGGTGCCATTTTCATTGTTGTTGGAACAGAAATCCTGCAAGACATTTATAAGTTTGCATGATGATAATAATAACAACAACAATAATAATAATAATATTTTGAACATTTTTGTTTCACTTTAAGCCTCAGATTTTACTTTCAGAAAACAAATGAAGATATTAACCTGAGCAAGGATGTATTCACAGTCTCCATTGAACATGTATTGTTTTTCATCAAAGGTCATGTAGTGGCCATCCCCATAGATTGCACAGGTGCCGTGGCACTGGTTGGTGGTGCACTGCCATTTTCTCTCCTGGCAGACGCTATTTGTGTGAAACGTAGATAAGGTCATTGAGGTCATTGTGGTGTCATACTGATAAGTAAATCTTTCGTTATCTTCAGGACTAATACACATCTCTACTCTACTACTACTACTACAGTACATTTTAGCATAACCTTACCCTTACAGAGCAAATTGAACCGCTTACCAAGTATTGCAGTCAACCTTGGTAGTTTCTCCTGGCTGATGCTGAATGCCGTTGTGTACGCAGGGGCAGTCACTCTCACTAATGCACCCACCTTGGCCATCGGACACAAGGCCTGAGGGACACATGCATCCGGACACGCACTCTGTGCTGATCTGTATGGGTGGATAAGACAAGTGTTAAGTGTGCACGTTAATACACCCGCACATTGCCCGTGGAGACCCTGGTTGGAATCTGGCCCTTCATGTTTCACTCTCTCCCACCCCTTCCCTGTCTCTCTTCTCTGTCCTATTCTAACAGAAGCAAAAGCCCAGAAAATATACTTGAAATAAGAAGAAAATGAAGAAAACAAAAGGTGTCGTCTATAGAAAAGCAGACATCAGCATTACCCTGTTAACGCACTGAAACCATTTCAGAAGGCAGCATTATTTTAAAGTTGTAAACAAAAAAACAACATTAGAAAAAAAGCGTAGTGTCTCTAAAAAAAAAAAGGTGACTCACGCAGGCCATGTCCAGAGTGTTACAGCTCTTGAGGCATTCAGAGCCCTTGGCACCTGGGCCAGCGGTGGAGCAGTTGAAGTACACCATAGGCTCAGGACACACCGTTGATTCTGAATTTAAAACATGGCACCATAACATTTACAGTATTTACAGTCATTTATAGTAGGCTAAGTATATTTAGACAGTAAACAATTGCGGGCAGCTGACAATAACAGTATAACAATATACCTAGATGACATTATGAAACATTATAAAAATATAGACTGTTGTCATACAAAATTGGAAAAAGCAAAAAGGTATTTGGGTTATTGTGTGTCTTTTAAAATGACAAAACCTCAATAAAGATTTTTTTTTTAAGCAAAAAGGTTGTAGTGGTACAGTGGTCCACTTACCCAGCAGCAGTTTTCCAATGCAACTCAGCTTTCCTTCTTTGCATGTGCTGAAACAGCATCAGAAATTACACGTTAACACATGAATAAGGTAAAAAAAGATGTTTTTAAAATGTACTGTAAGCCCACTTGCTCATCCCAACTTCAGGTTGAAACAGAGACAAACTGCAGTTGAAACATGTTTCAAAGCATTTCTCACAGGGCTTGGTTAGATACAGGAACAGGATTTGGTTAGGTGCAGGTGGAGGGCATAGTTAGGTACAGGTGAAAACACAAGGTATTGTTAGTTAGTGTTTTTTTTTTTTTACTTTACAGTAATACGTAAAACAAGCCCTTACCAGGTGGCTCCATCTTTGGTTGTGACCTCTCCGGCTTGGACGAGGGTGTTGCCGTCATAGCAGGGGCAGCTGGCGGCTTCCACGCACTCCCCTTGCTCGTTCATGTACATGCCTGTCTTGCAGCCGCAGCCGTCCACGGGCACAAAGTCGATAGCGCAGGAGTAGTCGCTGTGGCTGAGGGAGCGGCAGGTGCGGCCACAGCTGGTCATGTTGTAGGAGTACTGCGTGTTGCTCGGGCAGGACGTCATGTACTTGCCTATACAGTACATTGGGGGAGAGCGTGGATGCAGCAGTTAGGGGCAGAACAGGATGAGGGTTGCACTTGAAGAAGGACTAAGGTCCGAATCGTTGTGCCATTAAACGACTGGCAGCATTAACAGTGTTGCAGACGATTATCATTTCCTTCAGAACAGGATATAGTACCAAGAGTACTGTACAGTGCATTACCGTGTACATTTGTATTTGTATAACATATGTACCAACATAAATTATTCTACCAATTCTACTAATTCACAACAAGTATGATGGGTTGTTATCGTGGATTGTTATTAAGGATTAGTTATTAGTCATTCGTTATTAGTGAGAATTGTTAATAAAATTGCACAGGTAGAATCAGGCGTTACTGTGTTGAAGCTTCTAAATGCAGGGTGCATCAGCTTTCTGATAATCCACCATTTAACGTGCTATAGGTACTCATGTTCAACAATACACTTCAATACAACTGGTATTTCTTAATCAATGTCATGCCACTCACTGCAGGCGGTGTCTCTCCATCCGCTCAGCTGGATGCCTTTGGCTGCACACGCATGCACGTAGGAGGAGAGGGCAGCACACATGCAGTCCTCGCTCTTCTCACAGTTACAGCTGTCATACATGCAGTTCTACAGAAATGGGCACAGACAGTGATTTTCAATATAAGCTAAGCATGTTGCTGTTGCGGAGGAAGAAAGTGCTGTATGGTTTTGCTCACTTTAGGAGTGACACTTAGGATGTGATTATTGGCAAACTTATTACGGCACTGCATAAATAGTTTGACTTGCATTTCAAAATAAATCACAAAAGAAAATGGTGGACTGTCACTCACTGTTTTGTAGATGTCTGGGCTGATCTCAGAGTGACATGAAGAGAAGATGCCTGAGGGATCTGTCAGCATGGAGCACCAGTATGTGGCATATTTCTCTGGAAAAAATAAGCAAGATAACACAGTTGAAGGTTTTACAGCACTTGCACAAAATGGCATTTGGGCATGGCTGGACACGCTGAGAAGAGTATGTCTCTGACCCAGTACTTTTGATAGGAGGAAGCATAGTCAGACCACTGATGCTGACAGCCTGATGGCATGGCTTTCGCATCACAGGCAGTGGCCACCACAGCAGGCTGTAGGAACAACTTACCGTTTTCAAGGCTTAAACTGCAGGGATTCTCAAAGGTCCTCTTGACGTCGGCGCAGCTGGCCCTGGTCTTCCAGGTGTTGGCAAAGTCAACAGCTGTGGCCTCTCTCAACCCACTGATGGTCGTGAAGTCATCAGCTTGGATGTTATTGAAGTTCCCGCACAGTCCTACAAAAGTTCGATGATTAGTACAGGTCATACAGGTCACCAGACTTCAACTGTGATCATTTTGTACTTTGAATTCTGTCGTTTCTCTGATACGCATAAAAACATTTAGGCTATTTAACCCTTTATACCCTTCCATTGGATCTTTAAATCATGTCATCCCTGTGTCATGGTCAGCAAAATCAACAGAAATGTGTTCAAATTCCAGAGTCTTCATTTAGAACAGGCATTATGAATGTGCTTAATTTCAACGGGTTAGTCAGTTGATGTGTGTGCCATTTGAAGTAACTTACCGCATGTCTGGCCCTTGAATGTTGGGTCGGCGACGATGTAAACCTGCATGATTGGCACAAGCTGGATCTCAAGTCTCAGGCCCATGGTGGTGTGGATGACGATGTAAAAGGAGGATGGCTTGAAGATGCTGAGGTCCCCTGCAGAGAGGAAATGGAACAATCATCAAAGACTCTCCAATAAGCCTGGGCATGGTTTTTACTACACCAAGTCATTTGCTTTCGATCAAGTGTATTCTATGGCCTGCATGCTTTGTATTCTTACCAGTATACAGTGGCAACTGAGAGTATATTCTGTTCACATCAACACTTCCACTTTGGTCCACTCTCACCACCTGTGGGAGATCAGATGAATTGAAACGTCAAATAGTGCGAACTTCACAGAAGTTAAATGGAAATTACATCATGCATTTGTGGGACAAAGTAAATCATTTTTCATTCTGTTCAGGTGATTTATATGTATTATACAGTACTACAATACTATTATACTTTGATTAACTAATAACGGTACAATAAGTAGGCTACTATACATATATTATTGTGTAATGTGTACACAAAACTTACAGTAGTTCCCCCAAAGAGGGCCAGGGTGACAGCCTTCAGGCAGGTCTCACTGTCTGTCAGGCCACACTTCATCAGATCCCCAAGGACTGTGAAAGCACTTCCATTGCATTCCTGAAGGAAACATAAAAATGTAGAGGGAGTTATGTGGCACAAAAAGCCTTCCTCACCCATGTGGAAAAAGTATATTATATTATATTATATTATATTATATTATATTATATTATATTATATTATATTATATTATATTATATTAGTAGGTGCCACAAAAGAATAGTATAGTCCAAATCTGAATCATTTTGTTGGTTATTTATAGACCTTTTTTCATATTGGCACCTTAATGAATTGTTGCTGACCTTAGAAAGGACGTATGTGCAGTCTCCGTGGAAGTTGTAGGTCTTTCCGTCGAGCGTGGTGATGTGAGATCCCCCCTCCACTGAGCATGTCCCTGGGCAGTCGTCCTCCTGGCAGCTCCACTGTCCTCCAACACAAGAACTAAAGGCAAAGAGAGACCAGACACTCAAAGATGGCAGTGGCTTCAACTGGTCACACTTTTGTCATGGCACACTCCCAAAACTGCTGGCAAATGCACGTGATCGTTACCATTTGGGTAACAAGCCATAGTAGAGGCTCTGCATGAAAGGGTTATCAGAAATGACTCAGGTAGGATTTCAAAAAATGTGTCTTTTTTGTGGCTTACAGTGTTATGACAACACTTACGTCCTTTGTGCAAATATTTGTAGCTAATATCATGGTGTTATGAGGACGTTATGTGTAGGTGAATGCCATGAGGAAAGGTATTTGGAAGATATTTGAAGTAGACGGAAATACAATGTTCCCTAATATTGCTTTTAAACACCACCGTTGTTCCTTCCTCTTACCATTCCTTACAGCTGCTGGTGAACTTGTCTCCAGATGCGTAGACTTTTCCATTGTGGACACATGAGCACTCGCTTAGCGGAATACATCCAGTTTTGTTTACATCGTCATAGACAGTTCCTTTCGTAAAAGAATCAAACAAACAGATTATTAGTTGTTAATATCACATGTGTGTGTGTGTGTCCAGTATGTATACATGTATCCATGTACATGTATATTTGTATATGTGTGTGTGTTTACCTGGTGGGCAGTAGCATCCATCCAGACAGTGCTCCTCACACACCTGTCCCCTGTCAGGGTTTGAACAGGTGTCCATGCATGGACTTCCACACTCCTGGTGAACCATGTTGTCGGGGCAGGTCTTAGCTGTCAGGACAGAACAAAACACCACATTGCTGCCACAGGAGGAAAGATATGTAGGCCCTATGGTCAAATTTAGCTTAACCCCAAATGGGATTGCATTTGCTCATTAATTCAAACCTATACATCCCAGCCCAGGATTGTGAGGACAGTGGAATGAAATAAAATAGATTTTGAACGAAACTGTGGCGTTAGAATTTCTTGTGAGACATGTCAACATGTTCATCATGCACTGTAGTTTTTGCATTTGTAAGCGCCCCTCATGATACTTTTCACTCTTTTTTCTTTGAGCAGAAACACTTACGACAAAGTGAATTGGATCTCCACTCAGTAGGCGTCCCTCCCGCGTGGACACACTGGCGCGAGTACTCTGTTAGCGTGCTACACAAGCAGAAGGAGCCAGGCGTGCTGCAGTGACACTGGTCAGCCATGCAGACGCTGACGAAATCATCAGCTGACACCACAGCCTGACAGCCATCGAAAGAGGAGCTGGCGAACAAGTCTCTGCAAAAATTCTGTGGAGGAGGAGACACATTACTTCCTCTAGCTTACTAGGCCTACTACTTTTACTACTACTACTACTACTAGCCTGCTACTACAATTACTACTACTACTAAGAATATTAATACTAATTAAAATAATAAAAACCAAATAATAACAACATATTATCCATAATAATAATAATAATAATAATAATAATAAAAGCAACACTCTCCGTGTTATTTAGTTCTGTCAATACTCAACAGCGTTGTGGTGATTATCAGGGACCATGACATACTGTCAATAGCCCGTATCATAATGCTTAAGTGCCCTGAGTCCAAACAAAGGCCTAACATGAACAAGTAATGCAGTGTTTTGCCACTTCCAGCTGATCACTAACAACAACATGACCAGCTGGAGTAGTGGGGACCACAATTTCGTCTGTGCTTTGTCATCGTAAGTCTGATCCCTATATCCCTATAAGCCCACTTATGCAGTTGTCATTTCGAAGAGAAATTGTACTATAAATTAAATATAAAGACAAACTCGAATAAAATAAAACAACATTCCTACATCATTCGTCTGACGTGCATTGTTCTTAAGCATGTGGACATACACCAATGTTTGGCAACCAAATTGGGTTGCTTAGTGACTTCACATGGAATTAGGTGGGGTCATTTGACGTGTGTTTGTACAAAGTACGCTGAACACCTATTCACTTTATCAATCTCAAACACAAGGTTGTTGGTTTTGTCGATAATGTATTTAGTATGAGTAGAACTGACTATACGGTCCTTTAAAGAAATCAAAGGATCATTAGGTGGACATATATATAAAATATTTTAAATAAATGATTACACTGTAGACTGTAGAGTAATCCATATGTAAACAGCCTGTGTTATATTAGATACAGTGTGGGCCAAATTGCCTTATTTGGGTTGGGCCTATAAACAGTATATTACCGAAACAAGGCTAAATACGTTGCTTAACTCTTAAAAAACAAAGGTGCTTAAATCAATACTTCCAGTAGAGACCCTAGACCAGAAAAAAATCATACAAAAATGTATACCGGTATCATGTTGTAATTAGAAATTGATATTTTAAGTCATTGGCTGTTCAGCACAGGTACCACAACGGCAGCCAGGAGAAATTCTACAGTGGCCCTTGTCCAATCTGGCCCCTGTCGAGAACCACCCTGCCCTGACCATAATGGTTCTTCAAATCTCTGCACGGTTCCATGGAGAGAGAGGAACATTGTGTTATGCTCTCAAAATAGTTCTTCTAATCTATGGCGTCCCTCATAAAAGGCATGGTACAGTATTGGCCCTGTTATTATTATTATTATTTTTTAATCTTTTAGGAGCATATAAGGATTTCAAGTCACATCAAAACCTCACAACTCTTCAGCATTGCTGAACCCAGGTGACTTATAATAATTCATGGCTTCAGGTACTATACCCAGATGTGTATGTTGTTGTATAGTATTCGTTGTATGTGGCTTTCCTGATTTTCTCACCTCATCTCCACAGTTTTCCTTTGTGGGCAGTGTCTGCTCCTCGCATGTCTCAGTGGGGCCATCCAGCCTCCACTGGTTTGCGTAAGAAGATGCTGACAGCAGACCTCCTGAAACACAGTGGCATGTACAGGCATGTTGCGTTAAAAAGAGAGCCACAAATATGGCACACATTTTTGGACTTATTTGACATTTTCTTCATTGGGATGTTTTTCAATCGCATTACAGTTGCGGCACAATGAACTACGTTGTGACATTACATTACACATAACTGATGCTTCTATCAAAAGTGATTTACAGATATTTTCAGGGTGTTGGTTACAACAATCTGGGTTTAGAGGCCTTGCCCAAGGGCTCTTCAGCCATGGATGGAGGTCTAGGGAGAGTTAAGGTTGGGATTCGAACCTGCAACCCTCTTATCTTCAGACCACCTCCCTATCCACGGCTGCCTCCATAGGCATATTTTGGAGATTAGGCCGGAGTGAACAAGAAGGAGTGCTGTGCTTCAGCATGCTAATAATACACACGTACCACAATACGGGCAGCTCTACCCTTGGGAACCTAGATTTAAATCTGGCCTCGAAAATTCCAAACTCTCCCATCTCGGTCTCCCAGTACTTTCCTGTTCGTCTCTACTATCCTATCTGAATGAAGGCAATTACCGACTGTAGACCTACTTGTAAAAAAGAAATGAATATGAAATTTGGATTAAAGGTAAAATGTCCTCAACCTCCAAAAAGACTTGCTTACACCTTAGCTCGAAAGACACCCCGTGGCAGTGGCGGATGTTTTTAGGGGCCCTAGGAAAACGATATAGACAAAGGGCTCTCTTGAATTATTTTTGCTGGCGTTTACCATGGCAGGGCTGACTGTTGCCCCTATATTGGGCAGTTTTGGTGGAGCCCTAGGCTATTGCCTAGTCTGCTTATTGGTAAAACCGGCTCTGCTTACCGTTTAAGTAGAACTCGTCGTACATCTGCACTCCATTGAAGTCGCCACAGAGACCACACGTTTGGTTCTTGTACTTTGCATCCACCTCAAGCTGTTGTGAGATAGGAAAGATGCTAGTTAGGTAGGCTAACTTACAGTAGAGGTCAACTTAGAGGAGAAGAGAAGAGAAGAGAAGAGAAGAGAAGAGAAGAGAAGAGAAGAGAAGAGAAGAGAAGAGAAGAGAAGAGAAGAGAAGTCTTTTGACAATGTTCTCTGTCATGGTTTCAGCATCTTACCAAGAGAGCATCCTCTTCATTCCACATGAGCACCAGTCCAAGTTTGGCCTTCACTAAGATGTAAGAAGATGTCTTCTCAATGTAGATCCCGGCATTTCCGTATGGTAACGTCACCCTGTTAGAAATGACAACACCATTGCTGACTGAAGCAAGTCATAACTGGGTGTTATGTGCTCGCGGCTCAAACAACTAAGGCACTGTACTGTTAAGCCAGGGACCAGGGTAAGATTGGTGCAGGGTTTTTACTTTCTGAGCTTGGAATGTCCGCTCCAGGGTTGCTTTGAGCTTTGGTTGGGCCCAGGACAGAAATCTCTGAATGGGCCCTCCCTCCTATCCCCTCTCCTCCCATCCACTTTTAAGAACAAGAAAGGCAAAAGATCTAGAAATCATTTATTGAATGCAAATGTAGCACATTTATCTCTCCCTAAAACCAACATATTTTTTTAATAAAATGGAATAGTTAATCGCAACTTCATGAGGACCCAGTTCTGGGACCCCTAATTCCTGGGACCAGGACAAGATTCCCGTTTGTCTTCCCCAGTCGGCGGGCCTGGTCTGGCCCTGGGAAATAGGTGGGAAACAATCATGAGAGACTTGGTGACTGCTCATTGCTTCTCACAGCTCTCCAGTTGATATGGTAAAAGAGTCCTAAAGTCATTAAAGGGGTCATGTTCTCTCTCCATAAGTCCTTAACCCATTAAGACACGGCATTATAAATGTGTTACCAGAATTGCAATGACCAAGTTGTAGTGCATTACTTAAGGCCCTGTGTTATGTCATAGTAGTGTAATACTATGGTAGTTAACTTTTCAATGACTATTACAGCGTGCCACTGGAGGTACGGCGTGCATTAAGGGGATACCTGGGGATATCTCATATTTCTTATTTTGCGTTACTCACGTTTGGTCCAGGACAGTGATGGCGCCTTTGCTCAGTTCAATCCTGATGCCCTCGAGCAGCATGGTGATCTTGCTGATGGTCGGCTCTCCGTTCACCTCTTCCCGCCTCAGCTGGACGTTGAAGTCTTCGTAGCTGCTCTTGCACTGAGACGTCAGGATGTAGTTGCAGCTGGACTTCACCTGGAAGATGTCTCCGTCAAAGGTCTTGAAGTGGTAGTTGCCCCATGTGCTGCAGACCTGATTGTTGTGTCCCTGTGCAGCTGTAAAAAAGAAAAGAAAAGAAAAAAAAGAAAAGAAAAGAAAAGAAAAGAAAAGAAAAGAAAAGAAAAGAAAAGAAGAGACATATCAATGGATTTCCATTTTTTCCCCTTTTAACTAATGACCTTTACAAAGTAACTGTCACAAGATCTTACCAGAGAACGCTTGTGTTGTCATAGTGGGGATGATATTAACAGTGGTTGGTCCAACTGAAATGACAATAGCAAGATGAATGAAATCATTATTGTTGACTTGATTTACTATTAACATAGGGCTTTTTAAACTTTTTTTAGTTCATTTTATGTAATCCCTATAAATATATACTTGACTTGCTATGTACAAAAATGTATAATTCCCTTTAAAGCAATCTCTGTTAATTCATGCTGCACAACTTAAGATATTGTTTTACAAGCAGCATTTTGTTTTATGTAGCCTAACATATTATAGGCTGATTGATTGACTTTGAAAGACATTAGCATACATCATAAAATGCAACTTAGTTATTTTTAGTTTAATTCTTGCGTTTCGTTTTAACTGAGCTCATCCAACAGTTCTGAATTAACCCATTAAATGCTGATTTAAAGCCGAAGTGCAGCCTTAGCAACATTGTTTCTCCACTTGCATACGGTGGGCCCTAAGGTCAATGTAAATACTTGCATAGTGCATATATCATATCAACATATGACATACACTATGTCATGTGTCATTTCAATATATTAAGACATTAATAGTTCAGATGCAAACCCCTGTCAAAGCCATTACAACATTTTCATTTTTAAATAGCATTATCGACAGGCAATCACAATCAAAAAGCCAATTAAAATGTATTAAGTACATCAAGTCAAACCCAAACAAAATTAGATGGACTGATTCTTGAAGTTTTCTAAATCTATAGAAATACAGCCTGTTTTTGTAATCTTAGCCCTTAGAGGGTTAACATCTGAAATCGAAATATATATATAGGCCTATAAATATAACTATCCTATATATAGGCCTACACTATAGTAAGTTTGTATGGCTTACCTGTTGTTTGTGAGGACGTTGGGGTGTTGGTGACGGCTAGGCATATTAGTATCCCCAAGAGTGTGTTCCTTTGAATCCCCATATTGTCCCCTCTGTGGTGTGCTTGGCCCACAGATCAATATAAAGAGCCTCTTACCTGTGTCAACCTGTTTTATACCACCTGCCTTCAAGGATGTCCTCCAGTCACTCAGAGGGTTGGGTCCAGGACCTGTGTGACATTTCACATAACATGACGTCCATTCAGGTAATCACAAACACATACACATACGCAAGCACACATACGCAAGCACACGTACACACACACACACACACACACACACACACACACACACACACACACACACACACACACACACACACACACACACACACACACACACACACACACAGGGAGAGAGATAGCCTTCATAGACTCACATGCAGAATTTAGACTTGGGCATGAGAAAACATTTAAAAGAAAATGTAACATTCATGCTTTCCATATTTTCGTAGGCGCCAAGCTAATATCATAAATGATGTGCGTGTGTTTAGGAATGATTTGATGACATTGTTTGTGTAATGTTTATTTCTGGCGGGTGTAATGGATTATTGTAAAATCAATAAAAAAACATGACATTAACATTTCCCCTCATCGAGCTGCCCATTGCTTCTCATCTATTACTGTAATGGATCCACAAACAATGGCAAAGATTTTTTTATATATATTTCAATTGATCAATACCCAGTGAAAACCAATCCTTGATTTTGACAATGACTAATGAACCCTTAATGCATTGTCCTGGAATGACATAGTATCTTGAGCACACAGAGACAAGCCCTCATACTTTTTTTTGTCTTATTCAGTTCTAAGGAATAGGCCCTCTGGTTGAGTCATTGCCTTGTCCAGGATCTGTATCCTGCCCAATATCCACAAAAAGGTAAAAGCATAAGAATTCATGTAACTAAGGGCTGAGGAAGGCAAAACTAAGTGTCAGCACTATTTACATCGAATTCCAGAGAAGCCTATACATGAAGAGAAATGTCATAACAAGCCGTAGTATTTCAGAAATAGTCATTCAATCATGTGCTTATGAAACCCCACATGCCCCACAGAATTGTGGACTTTTAAGGGAATTGAAACCTGAGACCTTCTCAACCATTTAATTGATTGAAGTAAGCTATTGCAAAGTTGATGGAAAACAATAATGATAGATAGATACATAGATAGATGGACTTTTTATTGTCCCCAAGGGGAAATTTGTTCTCACCACAATAGCAGGCGTACATCAGGCATACATAAGGCATTCATAACAGACATCAAGGCATTAAACACCATTGCACATTTACATACTAGACATGATACATGTATACATATACAGGCAAAACATTGATGACAGTCACACACTAGATACATACCAGCTCAGACACTGACAGACAGCACAAAAACACCAAAAAGTACAGTTCAGTTCATTGTATAAGTCAACATATGTGTACGTGTATCTACGGCCTGGATAGGACACAACATATTTATATTTGGTAGTTGTAGCATCAGTAGGAACTGTGTGGCTGGTATATGTAGATTTTTTAAAAAATTGAATCTAGAATGTAGAATTGGTTGTAAAGTAAAAATTGAGATTCAGAGAATAAATTGCCGAGGATGGGGATCTTCATTCCTAAATTTAGACTTCATCCTCTCAGTCACAGTCTGTACGCGTGACGTCAGAGGATTTGACCGTGTCTTTCATACACAATCTGAGGTTTAAGCATAAAGGTTGTGAGGGTGTGTAGAATGGTGGGAATGATGGTCTCCATGTCTGTTACGCAATTCAGAAAATACTGTTAGGCCTACATGAAAAGTCTGTTGATTCAGTAGGCTACATTGGTGGCTGGAATAGTGGATAGAGAAAGACAATACTGTGGGCAGTAGCTCACAATATGAGTAGCTCATACAGTTTCTTTCTTTTTCTTTTTTTTTACAGTGGTTATTATATGTCCTTTTTCTTTACCTACCTTTTTTTTATTATTTTATGGCAGGCATGGCAGGTGAGTGCCCTACCGGTTGGCCATGGCAGGGCCCATTTTATTTTATTGTACTCTATTTTTATTTTCCTTGTCTTATAATTTTTTTCTCTTCCCCATTATCTAATTAAATTGTAAAGCACATTGTGAATGCACTGACAAAAAAACTTACTACTTTCTTCTTTTAATCAACTTAATTAGTGGTATGCACTGTATTTTTAATAATAGCATCTTTGGTTTTGCTGTTTCTTGTGAGAAATGAACATGTCTCTAGTTGTAGCAGGGCTTCCTCCTAACCCCCCACAATGCACACAGGGTTGATCAGAGGCTGTGTGCACTGTACACACCTTGCTTTGACCACTGAGTTCATCAATGCGCCATACAGCCAGGGCTGTGTTCTCATCCGTCAGCCTTGTTATGTGGGGCTGGCCCGTTTCATGTGTGCGTCCATTATATCAAAAGGTTCTCAGTAAATAAGTCAAGAAGCTCAAGGTGTTTCCATGGCACATAATACAGGATCCAGGATCCAGCAGGGCAATCAACAGGGCTTAGTGTAGCTAATCAAACAAGCTGTGATGGCTGGTGTGATGTATTAGTTGAAGTGGACCTCACTCAAAGCAGGGGATTTAAAGGCCAGCTTCATAATGTTTACATTGGATGAATTTTTTTCTCTCTACCATTTCCCGATTATGATGCATGTGGTTAAACTATGGCCTACCTTGTCTTTTTTATTTTGTTTTGTTGTTGTTCAAAAAAATGCTGATAAAGAAAATATGCCATGTTAGCTGGTCATTTGTTGCTCATCCTGCCTTTTTTGTCTTCCCTTGATATCATTCCCGACATCTCTCTTTCAGTCGGCCTACTAGGTCCACCTGGGAAGACTATCACTAGTGTGTGTGTGTGTGTGTGTGTGTGTGTGTGTGTGTGTGCGTCACGTGCACCCACCCGTGCTGCATATGCATGTGTCTGTGTGTGTGAAATACAAAGGCTCTGGACACTTATCATTGATGCTTGGGTAAAATATCCAGTATCCTACAGGTAAACATCCAGCAACTCAGTGGGCTTTTTTTTTTGTGCTTCGAATGCATTACAGATGCAGATAACATGCAGATACCTGCCTACTTATTATGCAGATACCATACAGATACCTGCCTAATTATTTTGGATGTTGTTTGAAGACTGACAATAGGCACATGGCTGAATGATATGTATGCTCGTGATTGTTCCCTAAAAGACATTTTTAGAGCAAATAGCATGTTCTGCTATTTACTGTACTAAGTCTGTGGAACACTATGTATGTATTTATCAATTAATTTATTTAGATGCCCTGTCATGTAATCATTCTCAGGGACGCATCCAGAAACCTTGGATCCAGAAACCTTACTAAAACTATTAGCTCTCAAAGGGCCTTCAATCAGTGGCAGACGGCCCTTAGGCGCAGAGGCGACTCTAGGGTCAGCTGGGGCTCCAAGCAAAAATTCAAAGGAATGAACATTTCAAACGAAATGGTCACTACTATAGTAAAATGTGAGCTGTTATCCACCATCTACCGTAGGAGCTTGGGGGGGGGGTGCAAGCAGCTGCCCGCCAAGCCTAGTGGCAAGAAACGCCTCTGCTTAGGCCTTAATTACATCAGAGGATTTTTTTTCTGAGCCCATTACATATTTTGATACGTTTTTTTTTTTCTTTTTTTTTCAATCTTTTTTAAATTTTTGTTTGATCCTGTTTTCACAGCATGTGGATGAAGAAAAAAATCACCATTGTGTTAGGGAGCTCAACCTCTGTTTGCATGTAAACACAAGGCCCAAATGCATGTGTTTGCAAACCGAGCCTTAGAGTCGCCCAAAATTCCCACTACCTTTCCCCATCCTACCCATCCTAACTTCCTACCTTGTTTCTTCTACCAGTGCTCTTATTTCACAAAGGAGTCCAGTTAGGCCTACAGTACACCCTAATGACTATACTGATTGCAAAACCTTTCAGTGCATTTGTGATGCATTTATTAAAACAGTATGTATTTTATGCATACATCATCAAGAAATGACTGTGTATTTATGATATATTCAGCATGCCGTTACATTTTTGAAACTTATTTTGAAACATGGAAGACTATTTTGTTTTCACCTTTTTTTGCAGAAGGCCTTCCCATTCCATTTTTGATTCATTTTGTAATGGGGAAGCACAAGTTGTTGTATAGTGCATACTTATGGTGAATCAATGATAACATTATAGATAAATGGAAACAAACATAGTTCAGATGAAGAGGAGTGTTTCAATTAAGCACTGATATTCATTATACAAACTTCTCAAACCTCTGCACATCTGTAGGCTATTGATTGAGGATTAAGAATGACAAGACAGGAGTATGCATCCAAGCTATTTTATTCATATTGGATTAGAAAGGATACAAAAGCAGGTCCTAAAAACTACAGTCAATGGGTGACATAAATAGATGAAGTAATTTGTTATAAAATTGCATCCAGCACGGATGTCTTAAAGCCTTTTAAACTTTCCCCTTAAGGGTTTTGGGGATCGCGTTCTTCATGGTGACACAGTTGGACTGCAGACAGCCGCATAGTTCAATGTAATCATATGAGTAGCTGGACTTTGTCCCGTCGGGGCATAGCATTTCAGCTTCTTTCTTGGTGGAGGATATCGCCTGGCAACAAGAGCAGGAGTGCTCAGCCATGCCAGACGTATAAGAATACCTGAAAGTTGAGAAAGGGAAAGTAAGATACAAGTTCAGGTGACCACAGACTGCCTATGGCTATTTGACATGGTCAGCACTGTCACTACCTGACAAGCAAACTAGGCAGTTGCCTAAGACCCCCATCTGAGCGGAGGGGCCCTGATAATGTTTATATACTTGTATTCAAATGCCAGTAATAACAACTTCGTTAGTATGGCAACACATCCTTAAATTCAATGACTGAAAAGTCCATTGATAATTCTATCTAAATCTTTCTTGAATGGCCCCCTTCGCAATAGTCCGAAAAGAAGAAAGGGTGTTCAGAGAAATACTGCTTTTGTTTGAACAAGTTGTTACTTACCGGTACATTGACTGACAAAGACCTTGGCAGCTGTTGATAGCGACCTTCGTGGATGACGTGCAACCATTGTGCTGCAGGTAGGTGGACTCTGTTGTCACGTTACACTTACGAACTGCAGGGGAGCACAAGAAAAATAGGCATTACACGGGAGTGAAGATGGTTATGGATGGTTCTCAACATTTGCGATTGAGATAAAACGATATCAGGCCGTCAAGGGAAATTCTAAGTATGAAAAAAAAACTTACTGCAGGTACGGCAACAACCATCAGGTGCCAGCACTTCAGTTCCCTGTTCAGAGTAGAAAAGCATGATTAACACACAATCCGAGGAAATGTCCTATCAACACGTGTGTGAAGAATTACACCCCCCCCCCCCCTTTGCTGATTTTTTTACCAGTTATCAGGTAACAAGACCAAACCCAGAACTCTGGTGACAGACCCTCTGTACCAATGAAGTTAGTGCAAGGGATGGCAAAACCAGGCTACTGCTAGACATGCAGTACAGTATGTGCTTCCTCTACATCTTCATCAGCTATTAGTGTTCACATTTGTCCATCTTACAGCCTATCCAAGGCTAGACTATGCTGCACTTCTGTTAGCTTGTTTATTCTCCCTCCTCATGTAAGTTGGTTTGGATAAAAGCAAGCTGTGTGTTTAATGTGTGTAATACACTGTGATGTAAGATCTGATACAGTGGCCAAGTGATGATAGCATTTACATCAGCTAGTATTATTGCCATACTTACAGAAATGCAGTTGTGAGGGTTGAAGAGAGGACACTCGATCTCAGCCTTGATTACAACGAAGTGGCCAACAAGCTCCACACACTCATACTTTTCACACTTGTTGTCAGATGGAATCCAGATACCGCCAACCTGTTAATAGCAGTCATAGTTTATGACAGTAGTATTAGCCAAGAACCTATGTTTGATGTTCTCGACAGCATACTGTGTAACAAGCATATTTTATTCATCAGGATATAGTGGTCATAATAAAAGTGGTGTGGCTTATAAACTCACTGGAATAGTATGGGTGAGGTTTCCTGAATACTGGACCACGCATTCGACCTGGACACATGACTTACAACATTCTCCAGGTTTACTCTGAAGCTCGAAACCCTGCAGAAAAATAAAAAAAAAACATATAGAATGCCGTTAACATGTAAACAAAGAAAACATGGATACCTAAAACAGATGACCAAGTCTTATAAGTACAGTTGCCACCTGTCTAAGTTTTGCCTGATAGTCTTGTTTTTTTAATGGTCTGTCCAGATTCAAAAACACACAGTTTCCCTGAACACTGAACGAAGGTAGACATTGCTTAGCAAGAAAAATGATTGATTATCATTGAAATGTCCAGGTTTTGTTGTCAGACAGAGGTGTCAACCCTAATCATAAGTGTATACCTTGCATTACTTTTTGCCTTTCTACTTTTGAACGGCAACAGATTTTTTTTTGCCATTTTTTTGGAAGCATGCTTACCACTGGGCAGACAGTGTTGCATTTGATAGGCTCACATGTAATCTCGTGCAGTTTGCCATCCTCCTCCATTTTATCACTGCACACACACTTTTCACAATCTCTCTTCGGCACACTGCTGCCAACCTACAAAAAGTATGCGAAATTAAATACATAAATATTTGTATAAACCACACATTATTTGATTGGCAGAGTGACATGATGACACAAACACAAGCGCAACTCTCCAAATATGTTAAGCATGAGATTGTGTGTTCATTCTTACCGGGTACTCGGTGTTGTTGAATACACAAACAGGTTTAGGCACTGCAAAGAACACCAGAAACATCAATTCGGTTAAGTCATGTGTCTGATAACATGGCGTTCTAATGGCGTGAAACTACGACAAAATAGTGTGGCACCACCCATGTAAGGGGGGAATTTGTCAAGTATGGGTAAATGGGGGGCCTCGTGATGGTTCCTTTTGGGAACGCCTGGTCTAGATCCTCATCCGGTGCAGCCAAATACTTACCACACTTGTAACTGGGACAACACACTCCCATGTTGACCTCCAGCTTGTAGCCTACTGGACACTGGTCCGGCCGGCTGGGACAAGTGCTGACATTGCACACTGAAGAGAAAAAAAGGCAAATGAATGATTTAATTGTGCCCGTTTCCTCTGGTATTGTCACCATTAGTTAAATGTTATTCATTCCAAAAACAACATGTCACTAGTTTAGCAGAGACGTGTTTTCGGCAAACCAAATTCAGAGTACACGTCCGCAAACACAGAGTGCAATCACATCCCACTGATTAGTCAGTAGTACGTACCACATTTGTGCTCTTGGCAGCAGTTCACCTCTTCTATCACAGTAACCTGGCCCAGCTCAGTACATATGACTGGGGGTTTAGTGGGACAAGGCCGAGGCTGACATATGACTAGAGGCGAGGTATAATCATTTGGCTTCACACATTGGCACTGCTTGCAACCATCAGTCCAACTGTCATTAACCTGAATTTATATAAAAAAGCATACAATATGTCAGGACACACACACCATGACTGAAATCAAGCACATTACTGGTGATGATTTATGACCATCGATGTAGCACTGCATAGCTATTTCATTTTTGATGTTGTTTGTGTTTGATGTATAAGCATTGTGAATCAGTAAACATAACATCAAAAGATAAGTGCAGTCAACTACAAACTATTATTAAATAGTCTGATGTACTGTAATGAGAATGCCTTTACCTTTACGATTTCGTCACCCCTCAGGCAGATATCTGATGAATAAAATGGAAATATTAGAAACATATTCATGCAATTTTTTGTTAAAAATATGTTAATTTGATCTGTAAAATATATGCAGTAGTTTAAATGATCACATTGCAACTGCTTTTATTGAGTATGAAAATATGCTTTCGTACCACAGTGAGGGACACATATATTAGACTCTGGATGAAGGAGAATTGTTCCATTAGGGCAGTAGCATCCCTCCCATTCCATTTGTGTGTAAGCCATGAAATCATTCTTCAGGTAAATGAAGTTATAATTATAGCTGTTGAGACATAAACAACCGAAAACATGTTACTATGTTCAAGCAAAATGTATTAAATGACTTTGTATCTGAAAATAATCTCAATCTCAGTAGAATAGTGACATAAATTCGGAATACCTGAGATCGCATGTGGGTGGGATTTGTTTACCACAGGCTCCATACTCAAGGGGTGGTGTACACTTGAACTCTGCACAGACACAAAAACAAAACAGATGACATTATGACACTGCCAGAGTAAAAGCTCCTCTGTCCTCTGTAATTTATACTACATTGCATTACACTTGGTTGAAACTTCTATCCCAAAGTGACTCCGGGCTTTGGTTACAGTGCCTGGAGCAATGTGGGGTTAGATGCCTTGTACAATGGCACTAGCCATGGATGAAGGTGTAGGGTCAGAAGGAGTATGGCCTATGTCAATGGCATCCTAATTGTCTTAAGGTTATCGCCCCCTGTGCACCTGTCCTTGTGAAGTTTATTTAGGCACCACCAATTTACCTAGGCTTGTCATTTTGACTCTGGTGAAGACATACTGATGTCAAACTGTTAGTCCACGGGCACTGTTCTAAACTGGCACTCTTCAAAAATAAAGGAATTGATTTCTCACATCTGAGCTACGCCAATGACTCCTGTTCTTAATCTGAACTTGTTGCTCTGTGACGCAATGGAGCACGGAGGATACTTTACTTTTATATGCCCCTGTAATTTGTAGCTCAGTGTGCTAATGGATACTCACCGCACACTTTTCCTGTCGCTGGTCTCCAGTCAACACATATACCAGCTAATGCACATTGCTGGGCATAGGTCTGAATGCTGGCACAAGCAGGTAGGCCATGGCATACATCAAACTCACAACCCAGCAAAAATCGCTCGTAGGCGATAAGGTTATGACAGGACTCAAATATCCTTGATGGGGAAAAGAAAAAAGAAAGGCACATCATTTTTGTGGAGAAGCATCACATTGTTAAGAAGAGTGACATAATGATTCAGAAGCATCCGTTCAGTTGGTACTACATAAAAAATTCCGTACTTGCTAGCGATGACTTTACAGATAGCTTTGACTTCGGGTGAACAAGGTGTAGGTGTGGGATGAGGCTTCGGGGCTGTACAGTTGTCAGTTCTCCAATAGTGGGCCATGTCCTGGCAAGAGGAGTCAATCGTTCCATTTGGTAAACGGCAGTCATCTGTGCGATTGTTGTCACATGTTCCTGTAACATGTAAGAAACAAGATTTGGATGAGTCAATAATAATGCATATATATATTTTTTTAAATCAACTATTATTACAAAATTGCTACAGTATTTAAAAATCGAATTTCTCATGAACTGTAAATCACCATTAGCATGGTGCTCACAACTACAGAGTTCATCTGAGCTTCTTGACTTGCTATTTGCAGAGTTCTCAATGGTTACATTTCCTCTGTATGCTACTTGCCGATGCTACAATCAGCCAGATCGCTCTGTCCCATAACTTAAAGGAGCAGTTCTGCCAATTTCAATATGCTGTTGTATTGCTCACGCTACCCTTGACTTGTCAGTACCGGTGACGCTGCATTTTTCAGCTAAGCCCTTTCCGAGATCTGAGCTATTTTAATGGGGGCAGATTTTGTTTACATTAAAACCTTTCTTAACATAGGCCTACTCCCAAATATTTTCCCAAAAGGTATCGCTGTTTGCTAGTTGTCTGATGATGTTGCATAACCTTATGAATGTCTTTGGGAATAAATTAAGATGTTTTTGAAATGTAAGCAAACACCTGCCCCCATAAGAATGACCAGGATCTCTGAAAAGGCTGAAAAAAAACCCTCAGGTTCTGACAAGTCCAGGGTAGTGTGAGCATTACAACTGCATGTTGAAATTGGCTGAACTCATTCTTGAACGAGCTACCAGTGATAGAACTCGCCCCATCAAGCCACTGGAAATGCTTGAATGTAATTAGCTTAATCTCCGAGGGGTATTTGAATTTCACAAAATTGGCAGACCCAAGCTTATTTAACAAATATCTAAATCAGTTATTTGTCATGAAATGTTAAAAGAAATACTGAAAAAAAGTCTTTATTCTTCCAGTGATAGCCAAATACCTTTGCTAGTTTTCCAAGCAATATCAACAGCCATTATTGTTATTATTACTTACCACATTGTCCCTCTGTGTTGTTGAAGAATTTACTCCATGGCAGGTCAACACTGAACTGCAGACCCGAGAACATCACCTGGGCCCCAATGGCAGGAATGACCAGCAATGCTTCAATACCATTGTCTGTGATCTCAAAACTGCCGTCAGGCGATTTGTAGGCTGGATGGATGCGTTTGTGATTGACATATATCTGCCAGTGGAAGAAGACAGTTGTTACCAAGACCTTAGTGTTGCCTAGTGTAGAATTTTGCAGTGGTCAGTCAGTGTGTGTCAAAAAGGATTACAGAAAAGTTTCCTTTACCAGGTTTGTAACATTTTCATAAGAACGGTCTTGACCCAAGTAGATTTCATAAGACTTGTAGTAAATAGTCAACGATTTAGGACATGAGACGCCATCTACTGAACCACAGTAAACGTTATCAATGATGATGCTGAAGTTGTATCTTGGAATGATCTCTTTAACCAAGACGTAAGAGCAGTTTCCTTGAAAGTCATAGTATGTTCCATCAAATGTCACATAATGTGGATCGCCCCAGCCATAACAGTGACCTAGGAAGATATATTAGAAATCGCTGTTAGTGTCTTAATGTCGTTTGGTTCATTTTCCATGACACAAATGAACAATTTTCCGAAACTGTTTGTAAAAAAGTAGGATAAACAAACAGTATTTGTGTCGTAGTTGAAATTGTATCGTATGATCGTATCAACACTCACATTGGCACTCCTTTTTGAAGCAGCAATTTTTTGTTGTCTCATCGTACACTGTTACTGGTTTAAATCCATTTTGACATATAGGATCTTGTTCATGCGTACAGATGAACCTATCAAACTGGTGGACGTTACCATTGACGCATGTAAGATTTTTGCAGTCATTCTTAGCATCAATCCATATTGTTCCATTCTGGACAACAAAAGAAAGAAGCACAAATTCATTATTCTTCCAAACCAAGGATATGCAAATAAATTGGCCGAATAATTTTCTTATTTATATAATTTTCTTACCGGTACATGGTATGGTTCACAAAATATGAAGGGTGATTTGGTTGTAGACATAGAAGTTGTTGTAAGTGTTGTGGGTGGAGGAGTTGAAGGAGTTGTAGGAGCAGGTGTGGGTGGACATGTAATGCCCTTAATTATTGTCTGGTTTTTCAGGCAAATGGCGAAATAAGAACATCCATGCGCATCCGTTTTATTATAAATGACAGAATCTGTGGGGGGAAAAACACACACACATACACACACAACAAGTTTTAAAAAAATTCAATTTTCAAACACAATCCCTCTCTCTGTCTAAACCCATACCTCCTGTATACGGTACTGCTGACAACACAAATCACACAGAAATCTCTTGGTGTTTTTATGTATTCTATTTTCAGGGCTGTGTTCACTTTTCAGTGACTGTCGCAAGCCTTATAGAGCAGACTTTAGACATCAGTTTGAGAATAGGCTGTGACAAAACAGTCAAGTGAAATCTGTCAATTCTATTGCATTTAGACACAAATGTGAATTTTAATTAAGACTTATTTGATTGAAGTTATTGCAATGTTAAGTGTTATAGTAGATGTTGGTACATCAGATATACAGAATGAAAAAATGAACTTACTTGCGGAATAAAATTTGCCATCATAGAGACAACCAATTATCTGGTGTGATGTAATTGGTGGAGTTGTTGTTGTTGTTGTTCCCGTAATAGGAATGAAGGGTGTGGTTGATGTGACAGTTGTGCTGGAGGTAGGAGTCACAGTAACTGTACTGTGTGATGTGGATGATGCTGTTGTAGAAGGAGATTCTGTGGTAGTGGTTGTAGTTGTAGTAGTAGTTGTAGGTGTAGTAGTTGTAGTGGTTGTAGGTGTAGTTGTTGTTGTTGTAGGTGGAAGTGGTGATGGTGTAGGGCACATTAGTCCATGACAACACTGTACTCTGATTTCGTAATCAAAGCACAACTTTTTCAGGCCTTGGTTTTTGTTCAAGCAAACAAGTCCAACAAACGGGTTGCAAGTGACGTCTTGGCCCAATTCAGAGATTGGTAAATTTGGATACATCTTGGACCTGCACTCTACCTTCACTGGATGACTGCATGAAATACGTCCTGAGCTGATGAGCTGGGAAATGGATTCAGAGTCTCCACCATCAGGGCCAGGTGTTGGTTGTCCAGCATTTATCCAGTCAGACCACTCACAAACACAGCTGGGAGTAGTAGTACTTGTTGTACTTGGTGTAGTTGTTGGCGTTGTGGGAGTTTCTGGGGTAGTGGTTGTAGTTGTAGTAGTTGTAGTGGTTGTAGGTGTAGTCGTTGTTGTTGTAAGTGGAAGTGGTGAAGGTGTAGGGCACATTTGTCCATGACAACACTGTACTCTGATTTCATAATCAAAGCACAACTTTTGCAGGCCTTGGTTTTTGTTCAAGCAAACAAGTCCAACAAACGGGTTGCAAGTGACGTCTTGGCCCAATTCAGAGATTGGTAAATTTGGATACATCTTGGACCTGCACTCTACCTTCACTGGATGACTGCATGAAATACGTCCTGAGCTGATGAGCTGGGAAATGGATTCAGAGTCTCCACCATCAGGGCCAGGTGTTGGTTGTCCAGCATTTATCCAGTCAGACCACTCACAAACACAGCTGGGAGTAGTAGTACTTGTTGTACTTGGTGTAGTTGTTGGCGTTGTTGTGGGAGTTTCTGGGGTAGTGGTTGTAGTTGTAGTAGTTGTAGTGGTTGTGGGTGTAGTCGTTGTTGTTGTAGGTGGAAGTGGTGTAGGGCACATTTGTCCATGACAACACTGTACTCTGATTTCATAATCAAAGCACAACTTTTTCAGGCCTTGGTTTTTGTTCAAGCAAACAAGTCCAACAAACGGGTTGCAAGTGACGTCTTGGCCCAATTCAGAGATTGGTAAATTTGGATACATCTTGGACCTGCACTCTACCTTCACTGGATGACTGCATGAAATACTTCCTGAGCTGATGAGCTGGGAAATGGATTCAGAGTCTCCACCATCAGGGCCAGGTGTTGGTTGTCCAGCATTTATCCAGTCAGACCACTCACAAACACAGCTGGGAGTAGTAGTACTTGTACCTGGTGTAGTTGTTGGCGTAGTTGTTGGAGTAGTTGATGTAGTTGGAGTAGGCGTAGTGGTTGTAGGTGTAGTCGTTGTTGTTGTAGGTGGAAGTGGTGATGGTGTAGGGCACGTTTGTCCATGACAACACTGTACTCTGATTTCATAATCAAAGCACAACTTTTTCAGGCCTTGGTTTTTGTTCAAGCAAACAAGTCCAACAAACGGGTTGCAAGTGACGTCTTGGCCCAATTCAGAGATTGGTAAATTTGGATACATCTTGGACCTGCACTCTACCTTCACTGGATGACTGCATGAAATACGTCCTGAGCTGATGAGCTGGGAAATGGATTCAGAGTCTCCACCATCAGGGCCAGGTGTTGGTTGTCCAGCATTTATCCAGTCAGACCACTCACAAACACAGCTGGGAGTAGTAGTACTTGTTGTACTTGGTGTAGTTGTTGGCGTTGTTGTGGGAGTTTCTGGGGTAGTTGATGTAGTTGGAGTAGGCATAGTGGTTGTAGGTGTAGTGGTTGTTGTTATAGGTGGATGTGGTGATGGTGTAGGGCACATTTGTCCATGACAACACTGTACTCTGATTTCATAATCAAAACACAACTTTTTCAGGCCTTGGTTTTTGTTCAAGCAAACAAGTCCAACAAACGGGTTGCAAGTGACGTCTTGGCCCAATTCAGAGATTGGTAAATTTGGATACATCTTGGACCTGCACTCTACCTTCACTGGATGACTGCATGAAATACGTCCTGAGCTGATGAGCTGGGAAATGGATTCAGAGTCTCCACCATCAGGGCCAGGTGTTGGTTGTCCAGCATTTATCCAGTCAGACCACTCACAAACACAGCTGGGAGTAGTAGTACTTGTTGTACTTGGTGTAGTTGTTGGCGTTGTTGTGGGAGTTTCTGGGGTAGTGGTTGTAGTTGTAGTAGTTGTAGTGGTTGTGGGTGTAGTCGTTGTTGTTGTAGGTGGAAGTGGTGTAGGGCACGTTTGTCCATGACAACACTGTACTCTGATTTCATAATCAAAGCACAACTTTTTCAGGCCTTGGTTTTTGTTCAAGCAAACAAGTCCAACAAACGGGTTGCAAGTGACGTCTTGGCCCAATTCAGAGATTGGTAAATTTGGATACATCTTGGACCTGCACTCTACCTTCACTGGATGACTGCATGAAATACGTCCTGAGCTGATGAGCTGGGAAATGGATTCAGAGTCTCCACCATCAGGGCCAGGTGTTGGTTGTCCAGCATTTATCCAGTCAGACCACTCACAAACACAGCTGGGAGTAGTAGTACTTGTTGTACTTGGTGTAGTTGTTGGCGTTGTTGTGGGAGTTTCTGGGGTAGTGGTTGTAGTTGTAGTAGTTGTAGTGGTTGTGGGTGTAGTCGTTGTTGTTGTAGGTGGAAGTGGTGAAGGTGTAGGGCACGTTTTTCCATGACAACACTGTACTCTGATTTCATAATCAAAGCACAACTTTTTCAGGCCTTGGTTTTTGTTCAAGCAAACAAGTCCAACAAACGGGTTGCAAGTGACGTCTTGGCCCAATTCAGAGATTGGTAAATTTGGATACATCTTGGACCTGCACTCTACCTTCACTGGATGACTGCATGAAATACTTCCTGAGCTGATAAGCTGGGAAATGGATTCAGAGTCTCCACCATCAGGGCCAGGTGTTGGTTGTCCAGCATTTATCCAGTCAGACCACTCACAAACACAGCCGGGAGTAGTAGTACTTGTTGTACTTGGTGTAGTTGTTGGCGTTGTGGGAGTTTCTGGGGTAGTGGTTGTAGTTGTAGTAGTTGTAGTGGTTGTAGGTGTAGTCGTTGTTGTTGTAGGTGGAAGTGGTGAAGGTGTAGGGCACGTTTGTCCATGACAACACTGTACTCTGATTTCATAATCAAAGCACAACTTTTTCAGGCCTTGGTTTTTGTTCAAGCAAACAAGTCCAACAAATGGGTTACAAGTGACGTCTTGGCCCAATTCAGAGATTGGTAAATTTGGATACATCTTGGACCTGCACTCTACCTTCACTGGATGACTGCATGAAATACGTCCTGAGCTGATGAGCTGGGAAATGGATTCAGAGTCTCCACCATCAGGGCCAGGTGTTGGTTGTCCAGCATTTATCCAGTCAGACCACTCACAAACACAGCCGGGAGTAGTAGTACTTGTACCTGGTGTAGTTGTTGGCGTAGTTGTTGGAGTAGTAGTTGATGTAGTTGGAGTAGGCGTAGTGGTTGTAGGTGTAGTCGTTGTTGTTGTAGGTGGAAGTGGTGATGGTGTAGGGCACATTTGTCCATGACAACACTGTACTCTGATTTCATAATCAAAGCACAACTTTTTCAGGCCTTGGTTTTTGTTCAAGCAAACAAGTCCAACAAACGGGTTGCAAGTGACGTCTTGGCCCAATTCAGAGATTGGTAAATTTGGATACATCTTGGACCTGCACTCTACCTTCACTGGATGACTGCATGAAATACGTCCTGAGCTGATGAGCTGGGAAATGGATTCAGAGTCTCCACCATCAGGGCCAGGTGTTGGTTGTCCAGCATTTATCCAGTCAGACCACTCACAAACACAGCTGGGAGTAGTAGTACTTGTTGTACTTGGTGTAGTTGTTGGCGTTGTTGTGGGAGTTTCTGGGGTAGTGGTTGTAGTTGTAGTAGTTGTAGTGGTTGTGGGTGTAGTCGTTGTTGTTGTAGGTGTAAGTGGTGTAGGGCACGTTTGTCCATGACAACACTGTACTCTGATTTCATAATCAAAGCACAACTTTTTCAGGCCTTGGTTTTTGTTCAAGCAAACAAGTCCAACAAACGGGTTGCAAGTGACGTCTTGGCCCAATTCAGAGATTGGTAAATTTGGATACATCTTGGACCTGCACTCTACCTTCACTGGATGACTGCATGAAATACGTCCTGAGCTGATGAGCTGGGAAATGGATTCAGAGTCTCCACCATCAGGGCCAGGTGTTGGTTGTCCAGCATTTATCCAGTCAGACCACTCACAAACACAGCTGGGAGTAGTGGGACTTGTTGTACCTGGTGTAGTTGTTGGCGTTGTTGTGGGAGTTTCTGGGGTAGTGGTTGTAGTTGTAGTAGTTGTAGTGGTTGTGGGTGTAGTCGTTGTTGTTGTAGGTGGAAGTGGTGTAGGGCACATTTGTCCGTGACAACACTGTACTCTGATTTCATAATCAAAGCACAACTTTTTCAGGCCTTGGTTTTTGTTCAAGCAAACAAGTCCAACAAACGGGTTGCAAGTGACGTCTTGGCCCAATTCAGAGATTGGTAAATTTGGATACATCTTGGACCTGCACTCTACCTTCACTGGATGACTGCATGAAATACGTCCTGAGCTGATGAGCTGGGAAATGGATTCAGAGTCTCCACCATCAGGGCCAGGTGTTGGTTGTCCAGCATTTATCCAGTCAGACCACTCACAAACACAGCTGGGAGTAGTGGGACTTGTTGTACTTGGTGTAGTTGTTGGCGTTGTTGTGGGAGTTTCTGGGGTAGTGGTTGTAGTTGTAGTAGTTGTAGTGGTTGTGGGTGTAGTCGTTGTTGTTGTAGGTGGAAGTGGTGTAGGGCACATTTGTCCGTGACAACACTGTACTCTGATTTCATAATCAAAGCACAACTTTTTCAGGCCTTGGTTTTTGTTCAAGCAAACAAGTCCAACAAACGGGTTGCAAGTGACGTCTTGGCCCAATTCAGAGATTGGTAAATTTGGATACATCTTGGACCTGCACTCTACCTTCACTGGATGACTGCATGAAATACGTCCTGAGCTGATGAGCTGGGAAATGGATTCAGAGTCTCCACCATCAGGGCCAGGTGTTGGTTGTCCAGCATTTATCCAGTCAGACCACTCACAAACACAGCTGGGAGTAGTGGGACTTGTTGTACTTGGTGTAGTTGTTGGCGTTGTTGTGGGAGTTTCTGGGGTAGTGGTTGTAGTTGTAGTAGTTGTAGTGGTTGTGGGTGTAGTCGTTGTTGTTGTTGGTGGAAGTGGTGTAGGGCACATTTGTCCGTGACAACACTGTACTCTGATTTCATAATCAAAGCACAACTTTTTCAGGCCTTGGTTTTTGTTCAAGCAAACAAGTCCAACAAACGGGTTGCAAGTGACGTCTTGGCCCAATTCAGAGATTGGTAAATTTGGATACATCTTGGACCTGCACTCTACCTTCACTGGATGACTGCATGAAATACGTCCTGAGCTGATGAGCTGGGAAATGGATTCAGAGTCTCCACCATCAGGGCCAGGTGTTGGTTGTCCAGCATTTATCCAGTCAGACCACTCACAAACACAGCCGGGAGTAGTAGCACTTGTTGTACTTGGTGTAGTTGTTGGCGTTGTTGTGGGAGTTTCTGGGGTAGGGATTGTAGTTGTAGTAGGCGTAGTGGTTGTAGGTGTAGTCGTTGTTGTTGTAGGTGGAAGTGGTGTAGGGCACATTTGTCCGTGACAACACTGTACTCTGATTTCATAATCAAAGCACAACTTTTTCAGGCCTTGGTTTTTGTTCAAGCAAACAAGTCCAACAAACGGGTTGCAAGTGACGTCTTGGCCCAATTCAGAGATTGGTAAATTTGGATACATCTTGGACCTGCACTCTACCTTCACTGGATGACTGCATGAAATACGTCCTGAGCTGATGAGCTGGGAAATGGATTCAGAGTCTCCACCATCAGGGCCAGGTGTTGGTTGTCCAGCATTTATCCAGTCAGACCACTCACAAACACAGCTGGGAGTAGTAGTACTTGTTGTACTTGGTGTAGTTGTTGGCGTTGTGGGAGTTTCTGGGGTAGTGGTTGTAGTTGTAGTAGTTGTAGTGGTTGTGGGTGTAGTCGTTGTTGTTGTAGGTGTAAGTGGTGTAGGGCACGTTTGTCCATGACAACACTGTACTCTGATTTCATAATCAAAGCACAACTTTTTCAGGCCTTGGTTTTTGTTCAAGCAAACAAGTCCAACAAATGGGTTACAAGTGACGTCTTGGCCCAATTCAGAGATTGGTAAATTTGGATACATCTTGGACCTGCACTCTACCTTCACTGGATGACTGCATGAAATACGTCCTGAGCTGATGAGCTGGGAAATGGATTCAGAGTCTCCACCATCAGGGCCAGGTGTTGGTTGTCCAGCATTTATCCAGTCAGACCACTCACAAACACAGCTGGGAGTAGTGGGACTTGTTGTACTTGGTGTAGTTGTTGGCGTTGTGGGAGTTTCTGGGGTAGTGGTTGTAGTTGTAGTAGTTGTAGTGGTTGTAGGTGTAGTTGTTGTTGTAGGTGTAAGTGGTGTAGGGCACATTTGTCCGTGACAACACTGTACTCTGATTTCATAATCAAAGCACAACTTTTTCAGGCCTTGGTTTTTGTTCAAGCAAACAAGTCCAACAAACGGGTTGCAAGTGACGTCTTGGCCCAATTCAGAGATTGGTAAATTTGGATACATCTTGGACCTGCACTCTACCTTCACTGGATGACTGCATGAAATACGTCCTGAGCTGATGAGCTGGGAAATGGATTCAGAGTCTCCACCATCAGGGCCAGGTGTTGGTTGTCCAGCATTTATCCAGTCAGACCACTCACAAACACAGCCGGGAGTAGTAGTACTTGTACCTGGTGTAGTTGTTGGCGTAGTTGTTGGAGTAGTAGTTGATGTAGTTGTAGTAGGCGTAGTGGTTGTAGGTGTAGTCGTTGTTATAGGAAGTGGTGAAGGTGTAGGGCACATTTGTCCGTGACAACACTGTACTCTGATTTCATAATCAAAGCACAACTTTTTCAGGCCTTGGTTTTTGTTCAAGCAAACAAGTCCAACAAACGGGTTGCAAGTGACGTCTTGGCCCAATTCAGAGATTGGTAAATTTGGATACATCTTGGACCTGCACTCTACCTTCACTGGATGACTGCATGAAATACGTCCTGAGCTGATGAGCTGGGAAATGGATTCAGAGTCTCCACCATCAGGGCCAGGTGTTGGTTGTCCAGCATTTATCCAGTCAGACCACTCACAAACACAGCCGGGAGTAGTAGTACTTGTACCTGGTGTAGTTGTTGGCGTTGTTGAGGGAGTTCCTGTGGTAGTGGTTGTAGTTGTAGGTGTAGTGGTTGTAGTGGTTGTAGGTGTAGTCGTTGTAGTTGTTGTAGGAGTAGTCGTTGGTGTAGTTGTCGGTGTTATTGGACATGGCTCATCACAACACTCTACTTTAATCTCATAGTCGAAACAGACTGGGACTGGCCACTGATTTTTGTTTTCACAAATTAGCCCTACTTCTGTGTTGCAGGTCACCTTTTGATCCAATTTTGACAGAGGAACTCCTGGATAGCGGACTGCTTGGCAACTGATGTTTGTTGGTTTTTTACAGATTTTGTAGCCTTTCTTAATGATGTTACTGATAGATTCATTGTCACCTCCGTCCGGACCAAATTGTGGATAATCAACATTTATCCATTCTGACCATGCACATCCACAATTGTGTGGCTTAGTTGTTGGAGTTGGTGTTGTTGTAGATGGTGTCGGCGTTAAGGAGCTGGTGAAGGTAAAAGTTGTGGTGGATGGGGAAGGAGTTGGACATGGATAGATTGACCTAATAACAACCCCATTTTCTCCACAAATGGCTGTAATGCAGCTTCCCAGTCCATCCGTTGTGTTATAAATGGTCTGACCGTAGTAGTACTCCTTATGGTCGTATGTACAGGTGCAAGCTGTAGGTACAACAAAATGATATTTTACATGGGTTTATTTTAATGTTGGCAGAATTAAGATTCAGTATTAATTAATAAATGTGTTTTCAATGAGAATTCTCACCCTTTGAATCGCGAACGCAGTTGATGCCATTTGGAGTGCATTCACTACAGAAAGTAAAATAGTAGCATTTTAGTATCTATTACTGTAATTGTAATCGTAACTGTAATCGTATGCCCTTTTGCTTGTTTGTTTGTTTTTCATTCATTTTCATCATTTTATAGGAATGGAATGGATCATACCATGTAGTACAGTTGGCAGTGGTAGGGACCTTCTGTCCGGAGATGTAGATTCTGCCCTCATCATCATAACATGGACATGTGTCCTTTCGTACACACTTCATGGTGTTTTCGTCAAAGAACGGCTCATCAGCAGGGCACTGTGGGTAGCAGCCTAAGGGTATTGAAAAATATGTATTTGATATGTTTAAATGCCATACATAAAGTTATATAACACTTCACATATTGTATTCTATAAAATATACGCTGTAGGGTTAGGATTGCACTAACTTTGTAGAAATTTAAGGGAATACAAGATTGTGAAATGCCACTAGATTGATGTGATTAAACAGTGAAGAGTCAATGAATTTTCTAAACAGGGTCCATGACGTGAAATGAAAAAACTACAGTACATCTGCAATACTATATTTCTTCTCACCATTCAAATAAAATCACCCAATAGGACGTGAAAACATGAACACCACTTCTAAAAAAATAAGTGAATTGCATAGTCTCCTATTTTTAGCAGTTGAACTGCAATGCAAGTCAGAGCGCCACTGTTTGAAATCCCCAGATATAATTTATCATCTCTTTTATTTGCTTACTTCCTAAACAAATAAATAAACCAAAAATATGAAAAGAAAACGATATAAAAATGTACCTTCCAGGGCCGGTATCTGCTGGGAGCATTGGCCGGTGGGGTTCCTGCAGGTCTTCTGGCATGGAGCTCCACAGGGTTTGTAGTGCCACTCACACTCGCCCGGTGGGTTGTAGTAGTCACAGAAGAGAGCTACAATGAGAGCACATTGCATGAGACATCACCTTTCGGTTTTTGCTGAGATATGACCTGCTTCATCTCTGAACATCATCCTGTCCGAAATCCCCCAAAATCGGAATGTTTTTCAAAAAAATACAATTACAAAAGTTCTCTAAATCAATTCTTGTTCCAATTTCCCAAAATTCATATCTAAGAAGATTTCGCAAGGGAACCGGGACTTACGACAAATGTCCGGACTTCTCCAAGCAACACAGACTCCAGCTTCATTGCAGGCAGCCGCGTAAGCTGCCACTGCTGTGCAGAAGCACTCACAGTCTCCACCGCTATCACAGGCGCACGAGTCACTCACGCAAGCATCGTAAAATGGAGATGGGTCCACCTAGTTGAGATAATACATTAAAACAGAAAATACATTTGAACAGGTACTCGTCATGGAGTTCACCCTTTCATACAGAGCCTCCATTGTAAGGTTGTCACCCACATGATAATGACCATGTTTTAATCTATTACTTAAGACTCATGTCATAGCAATGTTGTCATGATGTACATGCAACTGAGGTATTTTGAAAATAAGAGTCAGATCATGGGCGATCATCCTATCTGCACCAAAAGGCGTCAGCACTTTGTAAGCAACTGGACCTCTTTTGGAGCATGCCAATGTTTCCACTTATCCAAAAGGCTTAGACTTTTCAGCACTGTTCTGATGTTATGGAAAACAGCAGCAAAGAGCTAATGACTTTCGGGTGATAGGTAAAAACAAAGATAATGTAGTAGCCAGGATGAAGCGTTCAAGGCTTCACCAATGCAACAAAACCGAATGAGTTCCTTTAAACCGCCTCTGGAGAATTGACCTCAAGTGCTGCCCCACATGACCACAAGTTAGTAAGTCTTTTCTAACAGCTCTTTTAACCTTTAAGTATTTTTTCTTGCTACTATGGAAGTACATAAAAGCATCACCCCCATTATAACATGTTGGACTGGCCAGTTTCCTATCAAGTAGTTTATGTAATTTTTTGTTTATAGGGTAGAGTGATGGCTGCATTCAGCTTACCTGTGCGTGGCATTTAGCAAAAACTTGACTTATGATAAGGCTGCACTTTTTCTGAGCCCAGGACTTCCTGTAAGGGTTGGCTGTGCAGGGCGTTGGGATCTTTTTCACGTCGGGGCAACTGGGGGAGACCTTCCAGCTGTTCCCAAAGTCCAGGGCCTTTATAGCCTGTCCAAGGTTTCTTGTGCCAAAATCGTTGTTGGCATTTCCATCATAGTTTCCACACAAGCCACAAACATGACCCTGTTAGAATGAGGGATGGAAGATGAAGAATGAAGGAAGTAGGAGGAAAAAAAACCCAAAAGCTCCAATAAGTATCAACTATACTGTACATACATACATACGTGTGTGTGTGTGTGTGTCTGTGTGTGTGTGTGTGTGTGTGTGTGTGTGTGTGTGTGTGTGTGTGTGTGTGTGTGTGTGTGTGTGTGTGTGTGTGTGTGTGTGTGAGAGAGAGAGAGAGAGAGAGAGAGAGAGAGAGAGAGAGAGAGAGAGAGAGAGAGAGAGAGAGAGAGAGAGAGAGAGAGAGAGAGAGAGAGACTCCATATGTTTTGTTAAGATCCTTACCTTATATGATGGACTGAGCTTGATGAACAGACTGGTTCTCCTGTCCCACATGAGGATCAGCCCATTGTTTGCTTCGACCACAAGGTAGATGCCCATGGTGCGGATCTGGTAGGGAACCTCTGGGCCTTGTCTCTTGACCACTTGGTAACCTCCATCGGTCAGTATCAACTCTGTGCCCTGAAAACAATGTTGCAATGTTTTTTTTAATGTGTGTTTCACCAAACTACACGGGAGGGCGTTCTGGGTTCTCTCACGCAACCATTTGCGGCTTGTGAAAGAACCATTTCTGAATGAATCAGCCAATCAGAATCTCATTGTGTGATTTTCTACAGATGGGCGGCATTATGGCTCTTCTTTTACCTGCCATTCTCAGGTGCCTCATGGGTCGAGTTCAATGTTAGTGGCTGAAGTGGCACGTAAGTAAAGACGACGGACAGATTGTTTATCCAATTACAAGCAAGATTTTTTTATAAGGAGCATCATTTGAAAACGTGTTGTTATGGGGGATATCCACATTACATGGTATCGTGAAGACGAAGGTGAAACATACCAGCTGGCGAGAGTCAGGTTATGGGTGGGTCTCTTATCAAGATATTGTTTTGCACCATGTGTACTTTTCAGACTACTTTTAAAGTCTTTTTTTCTTCTCACTTGTAATATTACATTGCATACTTAAATCTTGTCCACCTGTCAGGATGTGTCTTCACCATAGTATTTGGACTTTTTTCTCTGTCTTCTTTTCTCAGAATTTGCCTTACTGTTTGTCTTAATGTTATGTATGCAATGTGTTTTGCCAATGTCCATTATCATGTGTATTATATGTAAGGTAGCCTACTTGGCACCTTAATTTCCCCTTAGGGGATCAATAAAGTAACTCTACTTTGTTCTACCATACTCACCCCCAAAAACATTTTGATGGCTTTGGAACAGGTGGTCCCGGTGTTCCCACAAGGTACATTCTCAGTGATCACTCTAAAGGTCCCATTGGTACTTCCATGTGCACAGTAGTTCTGCAGAAAAAGAAAATAGACTTAATCATCTGATTTGCTGAGTAAAAAACAACAAAAACAACGCAAATCAAGTCAAGTCAAGTCAAGTCAAGTCAATAGAGCGCTACGTGGGAAGACTCTGTCTCTAGGGTTATTGGCTATTAACTACTGATAAGCTAAATCAGGTCTTCAATTTCAATCACCTATATTATATTTTGGTAATTTTAGAGAATTGACTTCCACAGCCCTCTAATTGTCTGTGCTACTGTTCTGTCCAAAATGCACATGATGATTGTAGCGAGTTACACAATAGAAAGTCCCAGGCTAAGCATGACACACACGCACACACACACACGCACACGCACGCACACACACACATACACACACACACACACAGTATGGTTTAAATTACATTTACCATTAATGAACTCAAATGTAAATAAGCTATTTTAGTTTTAGACCTGGGTGTGTCATGCACGACCAAATGTTTTGGCTGCGGCCTCCCTTCAGCTACACACCTCAGTCAGGATGTATTCACAGCTACCATCAAAGTTGAATCTCTTCCCATCAAAGGTGATGTAGTGGCCATCCCCATAGATGGCACAGGTGCCGTGGCACAGGTCTGTTGTGCACTCCCATCTCCTGTCCTTGCAGGTGCTGTTTCAAAAATAGGAGAAGTACTTTAGTACTGTAGTGAGTCATTTTAATTTCCATAAAGCACATTTTAACCCATTGTGTCCTTGAGTGACATATACGCAGCATTCAGGTTCTTGAGATTTGAGCTGTTTTCTTAAAATATGGGTATGTTAGAGCTGAATGAACACTTTAAAGTGAACAATTGAAGGTTCTAGCTTTTAAATGCAAGTTATGTCATGTTTTATGTGCTTCAGATGCTGAGATATTTAGGTTTTAATAGGGTGAGGACACCTTTTCCCAAAAAGGGCTTAGGCTGAAATGGGTTAAAACAGATACTCAAAGGTAATCAAAATGTACGGTATCAGAACCAAACTGAAATTTGCACAAGATTTGTAGCAATAGATATGCAATGTGTACATGTAGATAATATGTGTTAACAACACACATGGGTAATGAACTGCAAAAGAAACATATTATAATACCATTTATTACAGTCCATCTTGATGCTTGCTCCAGGTTTGTACTGATCCCCATTGTGGTAACAGGGGCACTCGTCCTCCTTGATACATCCCCCTTTTCCATCGGAGACCAGACCAGCAGGACACACGCAGCCAGAGGTGCACTCAGAGCTGATCTGTTATAGGGCATCAAACACATTACGGAAATCACAAGTGTGAAGTGAAAGTCCACCTGGGAAACTCCCGTTGTCATTGTGACACAGCACTCCACAGCACACAGTTCTCACTACACACAACGAAATTGCATTTATCCGTCACCCGTGCAATTGGGCAGCCCCTATCAGCACCACAAGATGGCAGGACACAGTACACAGCGGGACAGCACCATGCTCAGAGTACCTCAGTCATGGAGGAGAGTGGGGGAAAGCACTGGTTAATTACTCTACCGACCTGGCAGATACATATGTCGAACCACCAGCCTTTGTGCTGACGCTCTAACCGCTTACCAGAGGTGGAAGAAGTACAGAGGTTGTGTACTTAAGTAAAAGTAGAAGTACCCTGCGAAAAAAATACTCAATTGAAAGTAAAAGTTGTACACCAAAAATGTACTTAAGTAAAAGTCATAAGTGCTAACTTTTAAATGTACTTTCTGAGTACAAAAGTACAAGTATGTCTGCCTACTTGATCCAATAGGAAAAAGTTTCTGCAACGGTTTTCGGTTCTATTTGAACATGACTATGGAGTCCTGTTAATGTTTTTTAAAGTATCTTTTCTGTCTGGGTGTCAGTTAGAAAGAGGGGCTTGGTCCCACCTCCCTGCCTGCAGCTGAGGGTACTCAAATATCCATGAAACACAACAGGAAAACCTAAATGTAACTAGTAACAAAGTCTTCTTCTAGAAATGTAAGGAGTAGAAAGTACAAGTAATTGTCAAAAAAATGTATTGAGTAAAAGTAAAAGTCTGCATTTTTATTTTTACTCAAGTAAGTACAAATTCCAGAAAAAAATACTTAAGTACAGTAACGAAGTACAAATACTTAGTTACGTTCCACCTCTGCCGCTTACCCATGACTGAACCACTTTCCCATGACTGATAAAACATGATGCTGGGAAGAAATGATAACACTATTGAACTGTTAATGGATTTCTATTCTGCTGCTGGAACATGTGTGTATAAGCAAACAGCAAGGATCAAGAAAGTGCATCGTTCAACACGTGGTGTGTCTGGTGTTAAGAGTGGACGACAAACTGTTCCAAGTGAAATAATGTGAGGGGTTACACACTGAGAAGGCCATCCATATCATACGTACTGTATCTACATGGGCAGTTCCGTACGGGGACCCAGGTTCGAGTCCAGCTTGGGTAATTTCCGAACCCTACCCTACCTCTCATTGTGCACACATCCCACTCTTTTCCTGTCCCACTTTTCAATATAAGTCACAGTACTTCAATGTAAGAAAAGCTCATGAATAACGAAAGGAAAAAAAGATGTTTCTAGCACTCACACAGGGCATGTGAAGGGTCTGGCAACTCCTCTGGCACTCTGCGCCTTTGGATGCACTATCAACGCTGGAGCAGTTGAAGTAGACCATGGGGGCCTTGCAAGCTGGTGACAATAAAGAAGTGTGATCATCCTAATATCTTACAGCTCTTATCTTAGACCTTGGTTACATGTATACATATGTTTTTGCATTATTATTTAATGCATTCACATGTTTTGATCCCATTTGCACGGCCACGACTTACTTGTAAGGTGGGTATGTTCTCCCATGCAACTGAGTTTGCCAGCTTTGCATGTGCTTAAAAAGAGAGAAAATGCAATATCGTTACTGTATAGCATTTGAAAAGTCAATCTTAGTAAGAGGCAGATTTTGCTTGGGTCTATGCTTCACTTTCCACAATGTTATATTTAGAGCGTATACATAAATGAATGAATGAATGAATGAATGAATGAATGAATGAATGAATGAATGAATGCATTAATGAATGAATGCATTAATGTTGAAAAAAGGGGTCTATCCCAGAAAAAAAACAGGGTGTGTGGCACCACCACTATCACGGAGACAGCGGCCAATGACAACAACAGTAAGTAGTCCAACAGTAACAGTAACAGTGTCCTACCAGGTGGTGTCGTCCTTGCTGATGACCTCTCCCGGAGGGATGACTTGGCCCTGGTAGTAGCAGGGGCAGCTGGCTGGCGTGACGCACTTGCCTCCCTCGTCCAGGTAGGTTCCCTTGGGGCAGATGCAGCCGTCCACGGGGGCGTAGGCCATGGAGCAGGTGAAGTCGGGCTCGCTGTAGCAGCGGCAAGTGCGGTCGTTGCTTTGAATGTTGTAGGCGTAGACCATGTTGCTGGGGCAGCTATCGGCATATTTCCCTATAGAGAAGACCGATTTTTGTTATTTTGGTATGATTATAACTTGTGATATACCGGCAGATTTGTGTATCCTGAAAAGATTGAAGGGAGTTGCATTTGCTCTCACTGGAGGCATCCATTGTGTGTGTGTGTGTGTGTGTGTGTGTGTGTGTGTGTGTGTGTGTGTGTGTGTGTGTGTGTGTGTGTGTGTGTGTGTGTGTGTGTGTGTACAGCTGAGATCCTACAATGATGGGTGCCCCAAGCAACACCTCCTCAATTGCAGTCGGCCTGCCCCTAGTGCCGGCCTCTGTGTGTGTATGTGTGTGTGTGTGTGTGTGTGTGTGTGTGTGTGTGTGTGTGTGTGTGTGTGTGTGTGTGTGTGTGTGTGTGTGTGTGTTTCATCTACGGTTTACAGGTTGTGTTGCCACTCACTGCAGGCGGTGTCTCTCCATCCGTTCAGCTGGACGCCTTTGGCTGCACACGCATGCACGTAGGAGGAGAGGGCAGCACACATGCAGTCCTCACTCTTCTCACAGTTACAGCTGTCATACATGCAGTTCTACAGAAATGGGCAACATATTGAAATGAAAATGCATACATTTATCAAATGCATTTCCCAAGACCACAGATGCTAGCTAGTTAGCAACTTCTGGAGCCTAGTGTAACACAATTTCATATCCTCCATGCAATGTCAGGTTATAGAGAAGTATTTGACAATAAAGTACACTTGAGAACAAATTGAAAATACAGTTGTTAAAAGTACAATTTTAATGCAATATGTGAATGTATAGCCTACAAATGAATATAGATAAATGGTTTTAGAGGGGGATTATTTTTGACCATTTCCATTGAGGGGGGATGATAGTTGACCATTTTCATTGTAGGGGGGATGGCATCCCCCCTCATCCCCCCACAACTCAAGCCCTGGGTGTAAGAGGATTGGGGCACAGTGTACTGACCTCTTTGTAGACGTCTGGGTTGATTATGCTGTGGCATGGGGCAAAAACCTCATTGGGATCAGTGAGCAGGCCACACCACTTCTGGGCATACTTCTCTGAAATGAAAAAAGAAAAAGACAACAAGAACATCAGTAGACTTCTTGCCATCGCTCTTGGCCTCCATAGTCAGTGCTGCACTGGGGGAGAAATAGGGCCGGGGCACTTTTGGCTTAAAGGCCCCCCCTCCATAAATACAGTAGCAGCGCAGAACTGACTCACCGGTGGGCCCTGCACCCTCCTGGGCCCCTATTTTCAGAAATGTAAAAAAATATATATTTCTGAAAATAGGGGCCCACGAGAGTGCAGGGCCCAGCAGGAAATGCCCGATATGCCAGATGGCCAGTCCAGCCCTGTTCATATTGAACATGCACTGTTTTGTGCACTGATTTGTCACCAGAGGTAGAAACAGGAAGGATATTGGTGGTCTTATGCACCCTCCCATGGCTGCAGTGCCCTGAGAGTAGCGTCTAAACCCACACCGCTCCAAGGTACTGTACCCTGAACCTAAAAAGCAGTTGGAAGTTTGAGTAAAAGAATCTCCCAAAGTGTAAGATAATGTATTGTGATAACAATGCTTGTACACAACTTCCCCACCGACACTGAGGCTGTAGGGGCTGGTGTGCATAAACGCTTCAGCTAAATGTAATGTAACATAATGTAATGCAGTGTAATGTAAAGTAATGTAATGCATTGTGATGTAATATGTCTCTCTACCGTTGTCGACACTGAGGCTGCAGGGGTTGCTCAGGCTGCTGGTGACGTCGGGGCAGTTAGAGCGGGCCTTCCAGGTGTTGGCGAAGGGGGCGGCCGTGCCCGAAATGATGCCACTCATCGTCAGGAAGTCATCCGCCTGGACATCATTGAAGTTTCCACACAGACCTGCAAGAGCAGCACAGGACACAAGCACACACACACACACACACACACACACACACACACACACACACACACACACACACACACACAGTAGAAGCAGACAAAGTTACTTGCCGTCACTTTTGGGGGCTTGGCTATTCCAAGAACATGGTTGAGTGTTAAACCTGAGAACTGAGCCAGGTTCTTGGAATAACTGTGCAAAAGTATACAAGGTCAGGAGAGTAACCTGTGCAGGATTAGCTTTAGCTACGTATTCTTTTTCAAAAGTCACAGTTGAACGTTCATGTGTATATAGTGTAACATGGGCACATACCGCACAGCTTCTGCTTGTACTGGGGCCCTGCGGTGATGAACACCTGCATGATGGGGGAGAGCTGGATCTCCAACTGAATGCCGGACACGGTCTGAACCACGATGAAAAAGGTTGAGGCCTCGACGATCTCAACACCGGCTGTAAGGATGATCAAAGAAATACCAGATTATGGATGCATTGCCAAAGAACATGAGCAATAACACCAGCAAATAATAATATTAACTATAATAAAATCATTCGATATTCAGTAAAGGTTAACAATCACAGTTTAACATATGATAATAACACAAATCATGAAAAGTTTCAGTTGTTGAAGCCATGGTATTGCAGTGCATGGCAACATCCACGTTACCTGTGGAGAGGGGCAACTGGGAGTAGATCCTGTTAACAAACACCTTCCCATTGGCCTGGATGTTTATCACCTGCATAACAAAGTCAAATAAATCTAAATTAATACATTTTAATAAACAAAGAACATCTAAGGGTTCTAATAATTCAGGAAATAATTACTGTGACTTGTGGAAAAAACAAGCCATTTGTAGATGTCGTTTTAAGTAGTGTATTGAGTGGTTTGTGAATAAAAAATTCAAATAAAAAAGTTGAAAAGTCTAATATCGAATACAATACAAATACAATACAATAATACAATATTAGTCTAATATGTAATATATAACATTAGCCGAGAAATAAAATAAAATGTCATCAGTTGAAACTGGGTGATGAGGGGGTTCCACAAGGTCAGAAGCATTACTCTAAAATAGCACTTAAATCTTGTATTGAAATAGTAAAGAAGTGCTTAATACATCAAAAGGTTAGATGTCTGAGTAGGTCAAACTCACCGTGTTGTCAGACACAGCCAGTGTCACAGCCTTTAAACAGGTTTCTGTTTCAGTCAAGCCACATTTAACGATATCTCCAAGAACTGTGAAGTCTGTCCCACCACATGGCTGTAAATACAAGTATTAAAAAATAACAAAATATTAGAGCTCCTCTATACATGTTAGCCTACATCAAATGACCCCGGTTCTTTCAAATAGTACTCAGACAACAACAAGGTAAATCTGAAACACACACAAATAATTTCAGAAGGAACTGTAAAAGAAGTTAAAAAAAGGAAATAAAAGATAGAGCGGAAACATTTTAAACACATTCCGGAACAAATGTAGAAGTCAACCAAGAACAGGACGTGAAGAAATTTGACCTCCAAGTACCATAAGCTGCTGTACAATTTAACCTAAATGAACAACTGAAACAACAGCATCGGATGAATAATAAAGGTTGAAAAGTTGTTATGGATGAAAGTTGGGAACAAGCGTCTTTTTATGTAATGGAAGGAAAATGAAAAATAAGATGGAAGAAGGGAGAAGTTCCTTCATGCAAAGAGGTACACTGACAGACAGCTGTGTGTGTGTGTGTGTGTGTGTGTGTGTGTGTGTGTGTGTGTGTGTGTGTGTGTGTGTGTGTGTGTGTGTGTGTGTGTGTGTGTGCGTGTGCGCGTGTGCGCGTGTGCGTGTGTGCGTGGTGTGCATGTGTGGGAGGAGGTTGGTTTAAGAACAACACTGTGATGACAAAAAAAGATGAAGTCCTCTATGGACTTCTAATGAACAAGACTGACGAAAGCTGAACAGATGTTTTGTGATAATCAAAGCATGGAGGAAAGTGGATGCTGTATAAGGCATGGAAATGACAACATACGTGTATGACAAATGAGGTCACAGAATCACCACAAGGACTGGCCAAGGTGGTTATTTATGAAGAAGATGAAGGGCAGAAGAGGGAAGTGAACCTCACATGGATATGCAAATGTAAGAAGATTATGAAGAGAGGAAGTCAGGCGAAAATAACTGTAACTTATGACAGGGAAAGATTAGAGATTGCCCGCTGTCACTCAAGAAAGATGCAAGAAAGATGAAACCTGTGAACACAGGCTATATGTAGAATGATGTTCAAGTAATGAACTAAATTAACATAAGAATAAGTAAGGGAGTACTTACGACATCAGTAAGTAATAAGCAAGTAAGTAAATAACTAAGTACGTACGTAAGCAAGTAAAGGATGTACGTGTAAGTGTGTTTGCCTAGTATTGTCTAGTGTGTACAGAAATGTGAACAGAATTCACTTCTATTTTCATTTTGAAAGACCTGAATAAAATGCTGGGAAAGCAACAAATATGGATACTTACTGTATCTTGACTGATACTGAGCAGCTAAGTGCTGTGGGGTAACTTACATTACTGCATACACACAGTAAAACAACAAAATATAGCCTCATTCTTCTTGTATGTTTCAATTGGCATTGCTGAAACATATATGAACGAGTATAAAAGAAAAAGGACTGTGGTGAGATGTGACAGGAATCTGACCTTAGTGAGCAGGTATGAGCAGTCACCATGGAAGGTGTAGTCCATGCCATCATAGGTGATGATGTGAGAGCCCCCCTCCACCGAGCAGGTTGCTGGGCAGTCCCCTGCTTTGCAAGTCCACACTCCTGAACCACACGTGCTGGTGGAGAGATTACATTACATTACATTACATTACACTGAGCTGACGCTTTTTAGACAAAGTGACTTACAGTCATTTACAGGATTTTAGGTTAGGTGCCTCCCTGAGGTAGGGAGTGGAAGGGTGGGATTCGAACTTGCAACACTCTGATCTTAATTCAGATTCAGATTCAGGTTCATATTACTTTATTAGTCCCATGAAGGGCAATTCAGTTTGCGGTCCCAGTCTCCATCAGTCAATGAATAGATAGTATAAATAAAAAGAGTAGAAAATGAAATACAAAACCTAAAGGAAACAAAAAACAATAAATAATAAATAGGACACAAAAAACATACACATTTTAACACATACATTCAAACACCCTGTCCTGTCAGTGATGAGCAGCCCTCAGTAAATTAAATGGTCAGTAATGAACTCTACCCCTACAACCTTGTTTAATAATCTAATGGTTGTAGGGATGAAAGATCCAGAGTAACGCTTTGTTTTTGTCCTGACAGAATAATAGCGCCTCCCAGAGGGCATTAATGAAAATTCACCACTTAAAACATGGTCAGGTTGACTAGCGATACTTTTAGCCTTTTGGACTGCCTGTTTGTTGAACAGAGCACTCAGACTTAAGTCCATCTCCTTAACCATTATGCCACGGCTGCCCCAGATACAGCACAACACAGGCCAAATTATTGTTGATCAGTCAATAGTGCAATATGCAGAGACACAGTGGCACGCTATGTGAAGAAAATTTTCCAATTATCATTATTTTAAAGTTGGTTTTACAGCTGGGGTTCTCACTCTAAGCTCAAGAAATTATTCTATTTCATTTCTCCACAGCGATCCTCCAAAATTTTATAGAACCGTGGTTATATGCATAACCCTCCTTTTGTTTTATGGAAACAAAACAAAACAGAAGAAAAACACACAAACAGTGAGTAAAACATGTGGTCTTGTCTCACCAGTTTTCACAGCTGCTGGAATAAGACTCTCCTGGTTGATAGATCTTTCCATTCATGACGCAAGAGCACTCAGCCAAACTGATGCATCCCTTCCCAGTGACATCATCAATCACGGTACCTGGTGAGTGAGTGAATGAATGAATGAATGAATGAATGAATGAATGAATGAATGAATGAATGAAACATTTTTTTTACATTCTCAGTTCTTGTATTAAAATAAATACATGACAAAGTTCTATACAAACCACACCACATACTTAATTTACTTAAAGGGACACTGTGCAGGAAATGGTCAAAAAAGGTACATGTAACTACGCTGCTCATTGAAACTAGGCTTCCTATTGCCAAATTTGATCTTTACATGAAAGTTTACTAAGTAATAAACAAACATTTTCTAGTATGGTCCAAGTACAGTCATTTTTGCAGCTAAAAATAATTGCAAAAGAATTGCACTTTTCCTACATGAAAAGGGGGGTCTTCTCCATGGTCCGCCATTTTGAATTTCCAAAAATAGCCATTTTTAGCTGCAAAAATGACTCTACTTGGACCATACTAAAACATATTTGTTTATTACTTAGTAAACTTTCATGTAAATATCAAATTTGGTGATAGCCAACCCAGTTTCAATGAGCAGCATAGTTGCAGTACCTTTCTCGACCAGTTCCTGCACAGTGTCCCTTTAAGTTATTGAGCAACTCTATGTACAGTATGCATCAATCAATAGGACCACATAGATGCAGAGCTTCAGCACATGTACATAAATCACATGTTTCTGTGCATCAGAAACATATCAGATATTCACAACCTGACTGTCTGTAAATTGTGTGTGTGTGTGTGTGTGTGTGTGTGTGTGTGTGTGTGTGTGTGTGTGTGTGTGTGTGTGTGTGTGTGTGTGTGTGTGTGTGTGTGTGTGTGTGTGTGTGTGTATACATGTATCCATGTATATGTATTTTTGTATATGTGTGTGTGTTTACCTTGTGGGCAGAAGCATCCATCCAGACAGTGCTCCTCACACACCTGTCCCCTGTCAGGGTTTGAACAGGTGTCCATGCATGGACTTCCACACTCCTGGTAAACCATGTTGTCGGGGCAGGTCTTAGCTGGAGAGAGAAAACATGGGGATGCATTTTTATGCGTCTGCGTTTGCGTATGCGTATGCATTTTATTTTGTCTCCTGTAAATCTTGTTGATGTGTTGTATTTTGTGGTATCTTTTAAGAGACAGAGAGAGAGAGAGAGAGAGAGAGAGAGAGAGAGAGAGAGAGAGAGAGAGAGAGAGAGAGAGAGAGAGAGAGAGAGAGAGAGAGAGAGAGTGCTGAGTGTGTGTGTGTGTGTGTGTGTGTGTGAGAGAGAGAGAGAGAGAGAGAGAGAGAGAGAGAGAGAGAGAGAGAGAGAGAGAATGTGCGTCCGTATGTTTGTGTGAGAGAGACACTGTGTATGAGTAAGTTAGTGAGAGAGAGAGAGAGAGAGAGAGAGAGAGAGAGAGAGAGAGAGAGAGAGTCTATAAGTGGGGGACACTTACGGCAGAACTGCGGAGATCTCCACTCCCCGGGCTTTCCCCCAGCGTGGATGCACTGGCGTGAGAACTCAGCCAGGGTGCTGCACAGGCAGAAGAAGTCTGAGGCGTTCTGGCACTGGCACATGTCCTCCACACAGGCCTGGACGTATGGCTCAATGTCCACCACATCACCACAGGCCTTCAAGGCCGGGCTGGAAAGCAGCTGTTCACATGCCACCGTCTAATGGCCGAACAGGAAATACAAAACAACACAACGAAACAATTACAAACAGAGCAGGCGGAACAAAAAAAACATAATACACCTATGTTCGTTTTATACGACATATTTAACTTCGATATGTATGCCTAAAAGGTCATATACCGTGTCTGTTTTATGCAACATATTTAACAGATTTTCGCCTGTGTACTGTATATAATGTTATTAGTCACTGTTTTTTTGTATCCATTATTGGGCATAAAGACAGTTGTTGACATGTTACTGTTTATTATTTTATGCATTAATGATTTAATTAATTCATCAATATTGGCCTGTATTATTAAATAATACATCGCTAGTAGTGATTGCCTTACAAAATCAGAGCATTTCTGCGCAGGTTCTGGTTGAGGTTTTTCATTACAGCTTTCAGTTGGGCCATCCATCTTCCAGATGTCTCCATAGTCAACATTTGAAATTTTTGCACCAGCTGCATGGGGGTAAATATATAAAATTACGCAATGCACACTACAAACTGCATCATGTCCTAATTTCAATTACTATTCTTTTAATAATCATAATAATAAACAATTCTTACCACTTGTGACAAATTCGTTGTATGTCTTGACACCATTGAAGTCTCCACACAAGCCACAAGTTTGGTTTGCATACTTTTTGTCCAGCTCCACCTGCAAAGACCATGCATCCAAGTGAGTTCAGTAAGTTGGGTTGTACATGAAAAATAATGTTACTGTATAAACTGAAAATAACTAGACTGCCTGTGCAGTCGCCTTCGACTGCTTAAGGTATATCCCCGAAACGCGACGCTTCCAGTCCCCCATCATTCCTACCACTCCCGTCCACCATTTCGTAAACGTATATACAGACGTGACATGACGCGCATAGGCTTAAAACCAAACGACTATTGTGAAAATGAAGCAAAAAATGGGGCAAATGGTAATACTGTTTTAATGGTTCAGTGGATATACCACATTAGGTACAGTGTAATAACCAGTGTAACAATATTTAATACAATGTAATTTTTTTACTTACATCATATGTTTGTGCGTAAGTGGTATTACATGGTATTGCATATTGTTACACTGGTATTACACTATATTACATGGTATTGCATACTGTTACACTCGTTACTACACTGTACCTGATATTGCATATTGTTACACTGGTATTACACTAGTATTAAATGGTATTAAATATTGTTACATTGGTTATTACACTGTACCTAATATGGTAGATTCACTGAAATGGTGAACCATTAAAATAATGTGTTACCGGGCAAATCAATCCACCCAGTCAGAAGTTATGTGCCAAATGAAAATTCCGCCATTTTGAAAGTGTTGTCTTCCAAACTCGAATCAGTTCATGAACCTACCCTAGAGCATTCACACACAAAATCTGGGACAAATCCATCCAACCGGTCAGTAGTTATGGGCCAAACAATAATTCGGCCATCTTGAATTCAGCCATCTTGAAAGTGTTGACCTCCAAACTCGAATCAGTTCATGAACCTACCCTAGAGCATTCACACACCAAATCTGGGACAAATCCATCCACCAGGTCAGAAGTTATGGACCAAACAAAAATTCGGCCATCTTGAATTCAGCCATCTTGAAAGTGTTGACCTCCCAACTCGACTCAGTTCATGAACCTACCCTAGAGCATTCACACACCAAATCTGGGACAAATCCATCCACCCGGTCAGAAGTTATGGACCAAACAAAAATTCGGCCATCTTGAATTCAGCCATTTTGAAAGTGTTGACCTCCAAACTCGAATCAGTTCATGAACCTGTCCTGGAGCATTCACCCAAAAAATCTGGGACAAATCCAAACATCCGTTCAAAAGTTATCGCGTTAACACGAAAGACCTTACGCGGCGGACGCGGCGGCGGACGCGGCGGACGCGGACGCGGCGGCGGCGCACGCAAAACCATTACATCCCCGACGCTCCGCGTTTCGGGGATATAATAACAGTCAATGATGGTGAAAAGTTAAGAAGTATTATAAGCCTGGTGAAGGTTATTTGCTTATACTACAGTATGTTGTATGACAGACATCCTAGTGGAGGTTTTATATGAGGTGGTGACTGTGGTCCCATACCATGAAGGCGTCATTCTCATCCCAGGCGGCCAAGAGCCCCAGCTTTGCCTTGATGGCAATGTAGGATGCTGTCTTCTCAATGAAAACCCCACCTTCACCGAATGGCAGTGTCACACTGCAAAAAAAAAAGAAATGCACGAAAAGGATCAACGAACGCTGTGTGATGATTTCATCCATTCATAGAAATCTCCTGTCCACCAGACTTCTCATTGTACATTTTAGTTTGGAACTCCTGAGTTCCTAATCCTATGAACTTACACCCAACCATATTACAGTATATACAGTGTACAATTTAATACTACATTAATCACTGTTCTGGGAATACACAAACCTCTCCATTAACACCAACGGATAGAATGGAAACTCAATTACTAACTAGCTTTGCTAAATGCATTCAATGTTACCCATTACATATACTGTCTGACATATTACAGTAATCAGTAAGTGAAGGATTCTTGCACACCTCCTTGGTCAGGTGTGTAGGAGTGGAACCCTTGGGTCACTCTACAACTTTAAAGCAAAGGAAGCTCCCGCACACTGTTCACATTTGCATGGTCGCAGGAAACCATGCAAATGTGAACAGTGTGCGGGAGCTTTCTTTGCTTTAATATTACAGAAATCAGAAATGATTTAACAGATCATGTAAAAGATTCATATGGTCAGATTGATTGAAGAAGAACTGAAGCACTGAGACACTGTATCACGTACATCTTCCCATTGACGGAGACGGATCCCTTGGCCAGCACCACCGCATTGCCCTCGAGCTTCATGGTGATTGTGCTGATGGTGGGCTCTCCGTCCACATCCTCGCGCCTCAGCTGGATGTTGAAGTCTTCGTAGCTGCTCTTACACTGAGACGTCAGGATGTAGTTGCAGTCGGACGGCAGCTGGAAGATGTCTCCGTCAAAGGTCTTGAAGTGGTAGTTGCCCCATGTGCTGCAGACCTGATCGTTGTGCACAGGACTCGCTCCTAATGGGAGAGGATATATTGTGAGTGTGGAAAGCAAGTCTATGAAGTACTGCAAACTTTGTTAGAAACCATTGTTATTCATATTTTAGGTATTCACAGTGCAATGGCAGAATGTTTCACCTATTCACAAAGCAATGCCAGACATTAATCATTAAACATGTGCATTATTTTGGTAAAATATTCTATTTTGCTTTGCCACACGCACAGACAGACAGATTACACATACATTTATAAACAAACCTGGATGACAGCTTTGGCTAATAGATTTTAGGATGCACATGTCATGTGTCAACCAGGTATGCTCAAAGTTTTAACATCCTCTCTGACGTAAGACATATTGACTGTACCTGCAAGCATTTGTATCTTTGCCATTGTTGGAATCACATTAACCTTTGTTGGACCTGCAAGAGTCAAATAGACTTCATGAGTTGTGCAATCATGATTCTTTTGAGAGAAAATCCCATGGCCGTACATGAAAGATTACCATAGCATTAATCATATTCTCAAACACCGCCGCGTGAGCACAATAAAAGAGGGCAGAGCAGGCCAGGAGAAAAAAGGCATCCTTAACTCCCCATGGTAACTGCTACAGGAAGAAATACTCTGTACAACCAACCCACCCACCCCTTTTCCTTGTCAAGCCAGTCACGCAAGGATCACCGTCACAGCCACTGTACCTGTTTCTGAGGTAGTTTGTCCAATGATTACCGCCATCCATACCAGCACCCATACGGGTGTCACCTTAGAGGTCCCCATTGTGGTCCTGTGGCTAGAGCGCTACACCACAGTTGTCTTTGTGAAGGAGCACACGGTCGGGCTCTGGACTTTATACTAGCAGCCTTTGTGGAGTTACTGCTGGGGAAGGTGTGGCAGATAGGGCTGAACCATCCCAAACTAGTGTGGCAGCCATTGAAACCCAGTCAAGGGCACTCAAGCAGCTGGCTTGGTTCGTCTGTGTTTTGCTGTTTTGATATTTGGAATTAAGACCTTAACATTATTTAATGGGTGAATTTAGACTATAGACGTTTTATAAAATAGATATTTATGCATAATATTCCGTTTCCCGTTATGGAATGTGATACTGTGTCATTTTGTTTGTCTTGTTTTGACTCATGCCTTGCGCTCACACAGCTGCATTGGGGTGTTACTTTTTCCATTTGATTAATCACTTATTAACTTCATTTGCCAGGCACTAATGTGCCGTGCTGTATTGTTTTCTTATCTCAATAATTACTGCCTTATAATAGGCCAAATCTTTGACTCATGAGGGATGAATACCTCACTGCGTTGGCGTATTGTGAAAGAAGACCTGCTCATTGTTTCAGTACCTACATCATTCTAACTGGGTGGTGCACGGCGTGGTACCTCCGGGAATCTTTGGAGGTTTCCGCTGTGGGGGAACCTCTAAAAATGTTTAGTAAAAAAGCTGCACTCTAGGGTGTAATTCTTGCAGTTTTAATCTACTGGGTTAGCATGACAGACAGACGTTTCGGCCTCAGCCTTCTTCAACGTCTTTTAGGTTTAGGCCGAAACGTCTGTCTGTCATGCTAACCCAGTAGATTAAAACTGCAAGAATTACACCCGAGAGTGCGGCTTTTTTACTAAACATGATCTTTGCTGTTTGCTCGCACCCTAAGTCCTTGTAAGAAACTGTTGGGAGTTGAGCACACTTTCTAAAAAAAGACTGGAACCTCTAAAAAGCCATTTACACATATTTCTGAAAATGCATTGTTTTCTTTTACTTCTCTTTCTTTTCTTTTGTCTATGCTGTACAGTATATCTAATATTGGGCCTGGAGCCTGTAATACATTTTATATATAATCCCGCTAATTGGACACTGCAGAAAGACATACAGTATTGCAAAAGAATAACCTGGCGGGAACATCAAAAGCCCTCTGTGGTTCCACAGCTCATTAATATGGCTCACAGTGCTTGTACCTGAGAGGATCTTACAGCATCTCACTGCTGACACCATTTTGTTCAACCCAGGTCTGTGAGGGACCCATCATGCACTTTTTCAACCGCTAAGTCAAAGAGCCAGGGTAAAATCCTACATGTTATAATACGGCTTTACCCAAGCGGAGCAGAGATTCCCCACCTGAATGCAAACCTGGGCCTGCTAGGGTACCAAACTGGGGCTCTGGTGAACGTTACACCAAACAGTCAGGCTTGTTGGGGTAACAATCAGAAACACACATCTGTACAACTGATGGTCATGCCATCACACTGCCCTCACCCTCAGGAAGAAAAAAAACCCTTACACTTCACACTCAGGGTGACCCTCAAGTAATATCCATTACTTCTCCCATCCAGGATGCCCCACCCATTGATGTATCACTATGGTTCCTCCATGTATCCTGGGGTTCCCCCACGTACGGCTCATGCAGCACCTCCAATGGCCTCACAGCAAGCTATCCCACTACTGACACCACATGCAGGCCTAGAGATGACCTACCTGGCTTTCAACCCCTGGCCTCCTGTCGTGGGGTACCAAACTAGGGTGCTCTGACCACTAAACCAAAGAGCCACTGACAGTAAAACACACCCATAACCCTAGTAATGGCCATCGCAAAGGCAATTATTGCTTATTAAAGAGAGGTTTTGACATACGGTAATTATGAAAAGTGACTGTACATTTCATCAGCTTTGTTGAAAGTTTTTTAAACATGGACATACTTTTTAAAATTCCATTGTCAATGACATATAAGTGTTTCAGAATTAATTAATATGATTTATATTTGGTTTATTTGGTTAAATTGCCTATTGCATACTACAATGTATGGCTTTGCCTTTGATGAACGTGCCATCAGTTTGATTTATATGAGGATAAATACAGTTACAACATCCTATATTTAGCACAAGCTTTTCATATTTGTTTATCCTGTTGCTTTGTTTTATCTCCTATTAATGTAGGTGTGTTGATGTAGGAATCAATATTCAATCCATCAGAAAGTTAGACAGGGTGATAGCACAATAAGATCTCCACCAAGATTCAGTATCCTGAATCATAATGATTTAGATTCCACAGTAACGGAAAGCAAGCCAAATGGCACACAGAGAATGTACCTCTTTATACATGTATGATTTAATGTACTTCGTTTTATAAGCTTACTGCATGCATATTTTTCTCAATGGAAATAATAAATGACAAATCACTAAGAGATTTTTTATTGAACTTGTTATTTTTGGTCACATGTAACCTCAGTGACAAATGAATAATCAAGGGAGAATGGTGTAGCGGTAATTAATTGCAATAGTGTATTATAGTGTATGTACTGTATCTCTATTGTATTAACCACTATATGGCCTACTGTGTAGGCCTATCCTTTAAAGGAACAGTCCACTCTTTTTTGATTTTCACATATTTGCAGTATTTCCCAGCATTATTCATGAATGTGCATATCATTTTCGTCTATGTGTTTCCATTGCCTCGTTTAACAGTATAGCCAAATTAAGCGCAGCAATGCAAGTCTATGGTGGCAAACAAAACATCATCAAATGTTCTTATTAAGTACTTTAAAATGAATGTAACATTCAACAGAGTGCAAATCAGGTCAGATCAATATTCTTATTTTATTTTATTTATATCTATTTATATATGTTTACCTTTTTATATGGTAGATGCAATAAAGAATGTGGGAGCATAGGGAGCAAAGAGAGATGAGGTAGGTTTGGAAAACGACCCGGGCCAGATTCAAACTTGGGTCTCATCTCTGGATGGCCATGCAAGCCCAAGTTCCATCTTTTTCAAACAAAGGAGTAATTCCTCGCGCTTCTGCTTCATCATCTGGTGCATCGACGGAAGAGAGGCAGGAAATCTTCACTTGAGAGACCACACCGGAGCAGCACTGATGAAAATCTTTTTGTCTTTATTATTCAAGTGCACAACATGAGAATTTCATCTGTGCTGCTCCGGTGTTGTCTCTCAAGTGAAGATTTACATCTTCTTCAGTTTCTTCATTTGATGCTGAACTCCTTTTTGTTACGCCACACAAAAAATGGTATTGCCTTGCCTATACGTAGGTTCTGTAGCCTGAAAGATAACAGCATTCTCATATTGTTGAAAACACGACTGATAGATAGCATTGGTCATGTAAAACGTGTTAGCTTATCTATATAAGATTATATTCAAGCTTTCCTAAAGGCATTTCTATAGCTCCCCTTTCATGTATTGTTTGGTGTTATGGGTGGGAGGAAATGTCTATGATGCAGGTACTACACTACTGTTACTACTCCCCTCTGCTATTTCTGTAGTCCCCTCTCCGACGCCCTCCCTGATACAAGTAGGCCTGCTGTACAGTCATATCATCAATACAAAGCCTTCAGTGTATAACCCTGCAGACCGCATAAGTGGATGGAGGATAAACGGTATTGTAAAAAGTCTCAACTGCGCACAATGAAGGTATATACAATAACACAGGTGTTAATTCAACATGCTGAGAGTCAAATTTAACACTTACAGCATTGGTCCGGCTGTTGAAGTGTTAAATTAACACTGACAAATGTACTGTATATGAAGATAAATGACATCTAACAATACAACGTGTCACTTAAGGACACAGACAAAGTAATCAGCAGCAGAAAATTGATTTTTGAGAGGTCTGATCTGATTCAGATCAATCAATGAAACATAATACATCACTTTGACATTTCTATACCCTTCTACATAGGTGTACTTCTATATTGTTTGGGCATCTCCACCCATGCTGTGGGGACACAATAAAGTGGAAAGACTAATGAACTACGGTATGTATACCTGGGTCAAATACTTTTTGGGGGGCATCAGGTGACATCAGGTGGCGCAACGACATCTAATGCCCATAAATTAATCAATATTGGTGGTTGGTATGCTGCAATGAATACGCTTCTTACATAGATAGTTCACTAACAAATCCATACAATAGTGGCACTGGATGTGTGATACTGCTGAAACGTCACTGGCCCACCAGCTATTATCACAATATTTATCTTTTGAATGGTACCAGGAGAACATACTTGATGAAGAGGAGAATCATTCATGATATGAAAACAATGGCCCTCAGAAAACAAGTGAACTGTCAGGTTTTGTGTGCTGCTCAGACAGACCATGAGAGCCATGAACAATGTAACCGGATGATGCACTATACCGTTCCCCTGGTGGAATGCTGTACCACCCATCGAAAAGACTGTACTACACTACACTGCTACTGTAAGACCTTACACAGAGTCTCTACGTTAAAACTTGGTCATTGCCATTCTGGTAACAACAAATTTATAACAAGAGCCTCGTCTAAAGGAAAATTCCTGCCAATTTCAACAAGTACAGTAGAATTGCTCATGCTGGCCTTCCCTTTTCAGTAGCCGACAACGTGGCATCTTTATGTTGACCTCTTTCTGAGATCCAGGACAATATGGGGGCAAGTCAGTAGAAACTGATGAAATAGTTGAGAGCTGATGAGTGCGGCTTTGGGGTCCACATATCGAATTGTTTCCAATAATCCTATCCAAAATTGCACATTTAGTCTATCATTTTGGATGAGTGAATTGCATCGTGCAAACATCAGCAACAACTGAAACACTGTTTTAGTCACAATGCTTTTCCAAAGAGAATCCAAAGAATTGTAAGCATCTGCGGGCATCTATTTGGAGACTGAGATATGTGTTGGTCCTCAACTGTGCTGCTGCCTTGGTCAGGGCTCACTTTCCGCACCTGGTTAAAAAAAAGGTGAAATAAAATAATATTTTTTTAAAAACCTAAAGTGCTTCATGTGATGTTTCTGGGAAGCTAGGACAACACGACCTGGAGGATTAACAGTATTTACAGACATAGGCCCCTACTTGAAATTTATAATGTGATTATAAGAGTAGCCTACTTCTGATTTGCATTTCCCAAAACAGCAACATTCATTGCATTCCATCCAGTCTAAGATTTTTTAAAATCAGCTACTTTTCAAAGGTACTGAAGTTCAATGTACTACAATTGACATATTAGGGAAATGTGCACATGGTAAGACGAGCGAAAGTGACTTTCCCCCTTTCTTACTCGCTGTAACTAGTATGGAGCGATCCATACTTATGGTGTCACGGGCACGGCTCATAATTTAACCCTTAAGTCAGTATGGCAAAGACGGCTTTTGAGTGATCCATCTTATTATTTGATGTCATGGATGAAATCATTTCATGCAGGGGTCACAAACTCAAATTGACCGAGGGCCAAAATCAACATCTGGAACGAAGTCGCGGGTCAAATTCAATATTCATTTTAAAAAGCGGACTAAAATTGTGCATACACACACTTACGTAATATTGATATTTACACTTTCTGCTGTATATGAGTTTAAGCTGTTTCACTGGCCTGGGCCCACTCATATCCCTGAGACACACCAAATTTCATGTTCAAGTCTTATGCTATATACGTATTTATGGTGTATGTTGGCCAACTGTAATACATATTTGAAATGATCTCACAAGAAAAAATAAATATGACTCCATGGGCCAAATTTAGCCCCCGGGCCTGAGTTAGACATCTCTGATTTAATGTATTTGGTTTGTAGTATGACCAGCCCAAGAGCCATCATAGGGTATCTAAAGACAGATAGCCCAGGAGAGCACCGGAAATGACCGATTATTGCCTTGTACGTTTCCATGATGCTTTCTGAGCAAATACCAACGCCTTTGGGTGTAAGCAATTGACTGTTTGTCCAACCCTTTGTAATGCAAATATTTGAAAGGCACACTTGTAACCACCACGTTAAACAAAAGCAAAACACAGCCAACAAAGCCTATCGTCTATTGTAATTGAATCTGATCAACAACTCAAACAAGTCCGCGTCTTATGTCACAATCTGGATGGAGAAAGTCATGCCTCTGAAAGAATAGAAGCAAATCGTTTCAGAACCCCCACCAAACACCAGCTTATATTCCTGTCGATGCTACGGATTATTATTTACATATACTATACGTATTGTACCACACATAGGCCTAAACATTTTGTACATGGACATGAGAAAATTATGGAATGAAAATGTAAATATTCATTCTAACATTAAATTCAACAGGTGGATTTGGTGATACTGATGCATCAGCCGGTTTCATTTCACTTCTCAGAAAATAATGGAGTGAAATGAAATTCAGTGTAGGCACAAGGTAGTGCCATCCTGACATCTTGATATCTGCTTAACTTAAACTGTCATATCGACAGTCCTCACCATTTTAACCCCTTTGCGCAGATCATGTTGGCCTGTTACAACCTTGCTGCCACCAAAATTGTAATGACCTCAGTCATGGTATTTTCACAACCAGCCCACTTTCAGTGAACCAGACTCAATAAGTGTTTTCACACCTGGTCCCTTTCAGCTGCCTAAAGCTGGGCTTACACTGCGCAACTTTTGCCCCGATTTGGCACTCGCACGACTTTTTGAGAGTCGGGCCGATTTATTGCTCAATCGCAGGTCAATCGTGCAGTGTACATGGGGTAACGACAAGCGATTTTGCCTCACGATCGTGCAATCGCAGGGTCGCAAGAAAATCAAAACGGTTTGAAATTCTGGTCGTGGCTCGTGCGTAAATCGCACAGTTAAAGCAGTGCTGTGACCCGATTTGACACTTGACATGCACAAATTAATAGGGCCGTGCGATTCGCTGTTGAGCGCGACCTCATCTCCACCTCAGGTGCGCATGTTCCCTCCTCTGCAGACCGGGGAAACATGCCTGTCGCGTCGTACGGTGGAAGCAAAGAAAGTGGATCTAACAAGAAGCGTTATTTTATTTCTTTTCCGGTATCCGCTTTATGTCGGGTGAACGCCCCTTTACGTGACCTTCGGTTAGGAGACCTTCGGAGTGCTGAGGTTCAGAATCAATGAAGTCCCCTTAGCGCTGTAGATGGCGGTAGCGCACATCTTGTGCAAACACCTCAAAAAGAGAAGAAGTAGGGGACAACGCCCGCTTAGGAGACCCAACTTGAGCACACGCTTTTGCATTGAGTGGGCGTGTTTTGCGATATCTTGGTCTGATTCAGTATTTTTGGTGGAAGCATTTTGCTCGCATCCGACTGTCGGCTCGTGTAGTGTGAGGACGTGAGTCGTGAGTTGTGAACTTTTAAACAGTGAAATTCCATCGTGCAGTGTGAGCAGAAGCTTAAGACCCACGAGTGAAAATATCGCACAGTGTATGCCCGGCTTAAGCCAACTCAAAGTAGTGACTCAGCATTTTTGCTGAACACTTCAAAGCGTACCCGGACCCCTCGGGCGAACAGCGACCTGTGGTAGAAACCGCCCCTGTTGCTTCACCGAAATTCCCAGATGGTAGGACAGCAGGGTAAATTCAGATATCTGTACAACCTTAAGTGGATTGTCTTCGACCGCTAGTGCGTCCAACGCGGCAAGATAGCTATCCAATGTTCAGTACCTATGGTTCTGTTCTTTTTACAGGACTTATTGGAGAGAGGCAGTGTTAATTTTGACAGGAATTTTTAATTTAGTTTTAGTTTTAGTCTCTTGACGAAAATGTAGCCTAATTTTAGTTTTAGTCACAATTTAGTCATCTAAAAAAAACACAACAGTCAATCGCGGCTTGTTGCTCTGCTTTTATTTGTGTTCGGTTTTACAGTCTCATCAGGAAAACTTTGGTTGTTCTCTCTGGTCACCCGACAACGCCACTTGAAACTAAAGAAATGAAGGGTGATTTGACGAACAACCTGTAGGCTAAGTTTTCATCTGTCATCAGCCAATCAATGGTCATCCGTGTGCGCGAGAGAGCGGCGCCGACAAGCGGTGTCTATTTGACGATATGCCTCACAAAGATGCAACAACACAGAATAATGGTTAGGCCAAGATATTGTCTTGTTCATATAAAACAACTAAGAGTTTTACCCTTGGTACAAAATGAATACCAATCGGACTTCTAGTCAACGTGGTGCTAGCAGCGCATATGGTTTCAAATGTAATATGCTTTTGGTCACGTTCGGTTTCAACAGTCCAACGGAAAACTTTGGATGCATAAAATGAACGGCGATTTGGCGAGACGGCTGCTGGTTAGATATTGCTGTCAACTCAGCATTTTGCAAAGTCTGTGCATTGCACAATAGGTAGCCTATCTCTACTGGACTGATTGCCTGGCTGGCGCAGACATGCACAGAGTGTAGGCTATGTTGTGTCACACTTCGAACAGGCGGGCCCTGGCGGCTGTAGCCTACTGGCGCTTGACAGGTAGGCCTAGGCCTAAAGTGAGCAAAGAAAGGAAAAGGGTAGGTCTGCTGTCTTTTATCATGAAAATTTCATGAAAATGATATGCTTCCTATTGGTTTTCGTCTCCGGTGGTATTGTAGTAACATTTTTTATTTTTTTGACGAAAATATGAATCAATATTGTAAAAATGTTCGTACAAACGCATGCTGCTTTTTTCGTCACCATTTTATTGTCGTCAGGGGGAAAGCAATCGTTAACGATAATTATGAGGAAAATATTTCGTCACGAAATTAGAGAGGTACAGCCTTTCTATCATTTAAGTCTACCTAGTGGCAATTTATGCATGCCATGTGGGATTTGGCACGGACACTCTGGGTGCCCATCCATAGAGCTCCTAAGTACCATAGAGATTCAAGTATTAACTTGTTAGTTTTGCCAGATTATTTGCTATGGCCGTCTGCGGGTAAAAACGGGAAAAATGGACCCTTTGGCGTTTTTTCTGCCATTGTTATTACATTATTATATTACATTATATTGCACCTAGCTGACGCTTTCATGTATTCAAAGCGATTTAAGCCTACAGTTATTTTTTTCAGGATATTGGTTACAGTCCCTGGAGCAATGTGGGGTTAGGTGCCTTACTCAAGGGCACTTCAGCCATGGATGGAGATGTAGGGAGAGGTCAGGGGGGATTCGAACCTGCAACCCCTAGATTGAAAGACCAACTCTCTAACCACTAGGCCACGGCTGCCCCCATTGTACGCCCATAAATCAATGTAATTTGTTCAAATTGGGAATAATTTAGCGTATTTTGAGAACCTTTAGGGCGGGATTTGATCAATCACATCTGGCAACACTAAGTTCCGGTTCCCTTTGCGATTAAAAATGAATGGGGACCTGTCTCAAATAAGGTGTGTGTGCAATCACGTGATTAGCGAACCCCCGCAAACTGACGAGGGTATTAAAAATAGGCTGTAGGGATGACATGATTGACCATTCTTGTATCAAACACCAACATAAATACGATGTTGCTATCACATGCGTAACCCGGAAAACTGGCAGATTACAGGAGGGATATTTCACGAGCCGTATCCATGGTAACCCACAGCAACCTGCCACAAACCTTACTGGTACGAGACTTCGGAAATTTCTAACCAAGCTCTGATACCGCTTGTTTTTCCACTCCTGGTGATACTCTTTTGACAAAAGTTAAAAAGTGCCATAACTGCAATTACTCAAATCGCCTTGGTTTAGTAGTATAGTTCCAAAACTTACTATGGAGGAGAAGTTTGCTCATGGAAAGTTTGCTGTGGGTTACCATGGACACAGCTCATGAAATCTCCCTCCTGTAGTCTGCCAGTTTTCCGGGTTTAGCATGTGATGGCAACATCGTATTATATCGGCGTTTGACACAAGAATGGTCAATCATGTCATCGCTACTGCCTATTTTTAACACCCTCGTCAGTTTGCGGGGGTTCGCTAATAGCGTGTTTGCACACACACCTTATTTGAGACTGGTCATTCATCCATTCCATTCATTCTCACGAAAGGGAACCAGGAAGTCCTGAAATGCTAACAAGAGATACTGGAACTCTATGGCACTTAGGAGCTCTATTAGTGTGCCATTTTATGAAAGGTGCCAGGTGCTTACACCCTGTGCAAAGACAGACGATACCCCCCTCGGATATCTCCTTGGTACTGGAAGCTATGTGTGGAGCTCCCTTTGAGCCCGTCCAAAAGATGGACTTCAGGGTTCTCTCCATTAAACTGCCCTTCTCCTCGCTCTTATGATGCGTGTAAGTGAACTGCATGCCCTGTCAGTTAATCCTGCTTACGCACAGTTTGTGGATAACGATGCACAGGTCACCTTGAAGGTGAACCCGGCGTTCATGCCCAAAATACAGAATGCTTTCAACTGTGAGCCGGTGGAGTCGTATCACGAGCCTCCTTTTTGCGTGCGCGGAACAGTGTCGACAACATTTTCTGTGCCCTGTATGGGTTTTACGCCTTCACATGAATAGGACTCAATCCTTTTGTAGGCCTGAGCAGCTGTTTGTGTGCTTTGCCAACCCCTCTAGAGGGCTTTCTAAACAGAGGCTTTCCAAATGGTTGGTGCAAGCCATTGCCCTGGCATATGCGGCCAAGGGGCGTGAGCCCCCAGCACAAATTAGGGCACATTCTACAAGAGCAGTCTCTATGTCTTGGGTCCTCTTTCAGGGCACTGCATTCTCTGAAGTATCGAGCGGCTAGCTGGGCCAACCTTGACACCTTTGTGCGCTTTTATTGTTTGGATGTGACTGCCCCGCCCCTAGGCCACAGGGTGCCATCCTTTAGCGAGGAGGCTCATTGGTGAATTCCAGCCTGGGCTCTGGGATCTGGTGAGCAATCGGGAGTGATTCTCTGTTTCTCTGAAGGAGATGAATGAGACATCTCTCAAGATACCCTTCTTGCTGTCAGGCGAAGAGAGGTGGTTGTCTTAATATGACCGCGAAATGCTTGGACGTACAGTTTTGACTGTAGGCGGGCCCGCCCACGTCTCATTTCAATTGGCCTAACGGCGTGATTGAAAAGAGCTTTGGCAAATTTGCTCTGAGAACGCACTCCCCATAGAGATGTGTCATTCATCTCCTTCAGAGAACCAGGGATATACACGGGTGGGAGACGTGACGCCTTGTTTTGGTTAAAAACCTACAAAACGTTATTTTTCCTTTAAAGAAACATTTTTGTTAAGATTTATGTAAAGGTTTATACTGTATGTCAAATATCCTGCGGTGTGACTGTAACATTAATGAAACCTAGAATATAATATATATATAAATAACCCAACAACATTTTGAATAATGTATGAAGCATTTGGCATGATTGCATAAATATTAACTTCATATTAAGATATGTGAATGTGAAAAAAACTCAAGACAGTAATATTAACTACAAGTTCAATTTCGTAACACAAATTGCATCCTGTGGGGTGACATGTATGTCAATGTTTGTCAATGGGCAGCTACAAGGCCAACTACAAGGGTCTTAAAGACCGGATCCTAACCAGTCAGTACCTCAGTTATTGGAGAGTGCTGTGGAAGTTTATGGAGACTATTAACCTCTTATGTCTTCATATTGCAATGTTTCTGTCACGCAATGCTTAGGTTCATTTTATGGTGTCCTGTGGCGTGACTGCTCTTATAGTAGGAAAAAAAGGTTTTTTTAGAAATGAAAACACATATTAAGATTAAACACAATATCATTATCAAGTTAGCATGAGCTCAGATGTCAGTCATGTATACAAAAAGATTAAAATGGCTATAATGCAGTGAATTTCCTGTGGTGTGACTTCATTTTCCTGCGGTGTGACATGCCTATGCAATGTGTTGATGCAGGACACATTTTCCCAAAAATGGCAAAAATAAGGCGATATTGCATGGACCACTAAGTGCTTTATTTTTTTCTATTTATTCCATTTTTTTTTCCATCATTTTTTTCAGGAATTGGAAAAACTTTTTTTTTTTGGCATTAAGCCCTTAAAGGGACACTGTGTGAGATATTTAGTTGTTTATTTCCAGAATTCATGAATACTTACCACCAGCATCAAATTCTAAGTATTCATTATATCTGGAAAAATTGCATTTTTCATACATGAAAAGGGGGATCTTCTCCATGGTCTGCCATTTTGAATTTCCAAAAATAGCCATTTTTAGCTGCAAAAATGACTCTACTTGGACCATACTAGAAAATATATGTTTATTACTTAGTAAACTTTCATGTAAATATAAAATTTGGCAATAGGCAGCCTAGTTTCAATGAACAGCATAGTTGCAGTACCTTTTTTTGACCATTGCCTGCACAGTGTCCCTTTAAACGTCAACCACCCACACATATCCTAATGGTCTGAGTTCACTTAAATGGCTGAAAGGGACCAGGTGTGAAAACCCTATAAAGTTAAATAATAATAAAAATGTGATTAAAAGCAAGTCAAGGTCAAAAAGCAAGAATAAAACACATAAGATCCAGAAGGCATTCCATAGTGTAATAAAAAGGCAGGATAAAAAGAAGAGACCACGTCAATAAAGGTCTCAGTATACAGTTCACTTCCGAGGGGTCTGAGAGCGTTCACATATGCATAGAAGAGTCACCGGTCTGAGTTCGCTTCAATGTCTGAAAGGGACCAAGTGTGAAAACACCCTTATACAGAATACTGTATTCTTTTTTTTTTTTTTTACTATTTTGTTTTTTATTTCATTCTGTATAGGACACAGCTATTTTTCCACATGCAGGAATTCTCTTTGTTAATACTGTTAGTTACAGGAGTTCCTCTCAGTGAAAAGTTGGCATGTAGAGGGTGAATGTACGGGAATTCAAAGACACTTGGATTGATTGGAAAATTAGAGCGACTTGGACGGCTTTTGAATGACCAAGTTAAATAAACCTGGAATGCCGTCAGAGTTAAATCCCTGAGGTCACGTAGCCTCATAACGCATCAATTCCACCGGTGCAACTGTGATGGTCATTGAAAAGACTTTACCATCATTGTATTATACAACTAAAATATTACAAAGAGCCTTTGGTAATACATTGCAACCACTAAACTATAAGAATATTATAGTGTTCTTTTTGTTCAGTAATGCAAATTTATAACAGGGTCCATCTCTGAACCAGAGTTGGTGACACTCAGCACCACTAAGACGTTGTTTACATTACTTCCTCCTTAAAAAGGATGGGTTGAAAATAACCCAATTCTTACTACGGTGCTGGGTAACTATTGGACCAACCTCGCATTGGGTTGTATTTATACAATGCATTGGGTTATGAATTTCAACCCAACAGGTTGAGTAAAAAGCATTGCACATTATGGAAAAATCATGATTTACCAATATACAAAAATAATATAGTCTACTTTTTGAATATACACTTTCAAAGTTTACAAAGAGACCCATGTTAAAAGTGAAGGGCATTATGCCTTTAAGTTGTTTCTATGAGCACATTTGTACTTGGGAATGGAATGGGGAAAGGTTATATGAGAACCTCAATGTTGATACAGAGATAAATAAATGTGTTTGTAAGACTGCTTTGTGACAGTAGGTAAACACTAGAAACAACCAAATAACTGAGGTCATTGTAGTTTCACCATGAATTTGCTGTATTGGTGTAAACCAGGGGTGGGGAACCTATGTCTGCAGGGCCGTTTGCGGCCCTTGAGGCCGTTTCAATCCAGCCCCCGAGACAATTTTAATGTTATGCAGCTTCATATGAAATATGCCCTATTTTGTAAAAGAAACATTTGCAATACAAAGAAAGTTATATTCAGGGGACATATAGAAGTTAAGGTCTTTTTTAAGGTGGCTGCATTCCATATAGGCCTAGAGTGCAGGGGGAAATCCTAGTTTGTGTTAATTGTACAGCCCTCGGAGGACTTTCACGGCCCTCAGAGTAATTTGAAGTGGCCCTTCAAATGAAAAAGGCTCCCCACCCCTGGTGTACACTTACAATAATACACAGTGTTTCCAAAACCAAATGTGTAGAGCAGTGCATTCTGTGTAGAATTTGGAATAAAATCTTAGCTCGGTGTCCCTTTTAAAGGACTGTGCGTATTGAAGCTGGCATTGCTGCCTCCACCTCCTGGGTACAGAATCAAGCCTCGACAAAACTCTCTCAGCCTCTGAATGAAAAGAAAAACACACATGTGACATTTAGTTACAAAATTATAACATGATGATGACATTGCAAGACACAGGTCAGACCGTCTGTGAAATAAATAGCTAAATAAGAAAGTGTTAGCTAGTAAAGAAAGTGTTGGCTATTAAAAACAAATATCAGAAAACAAAAATGCTTCTGTATGAGGGTCCAATTGAATGAGGTCAAATCACTCAATTTGGTCAAGGCTTAAGTGTATAGGGATGCACTAGTGGTAGCCAAACTATTGCAACACAGACAAAACAGTGACTTACCCACAGTGGTGCTGCACAATGAAGAATGCCTCCTTTCTTTCAGCAACATCCAAGCAAATAGCCTAAAATAATGGTGAGAAACACATTAGAAATTATTCTAACTGAATAATAGGCCACATCCATTTAGTTGCAGCAAAATATATTTTTAAGTAGGCTATGTTCATCACATTACACCAATCCCAATATCAATACATTTTTTTCTGTGAAAAGCACCCTATTGGCTTTGGCCTGCCCACACCGAAAACTATAAATAGGACCTACTACTCCTACTAATCCTATGCAACCTGTTTTGACACGCACCGAGTGTTTCCCTCCTTTTGTTTACAGAAACGCAATAGTGATGTGCTTGCTGTGTTTTTTCTTTTTTCACCACGTTTTCATCATCTACACAACTGTGTCACCCTGCCTTGCCTCATTAACTGGTTGTGTCGCATTAAGAGAGATAGAGGGAACAAAATACCATATAAGAATGAGGGGGAGAAGGGTGCACTGCGTAGAGGGACCCAGGTTCGTGTCCTGTGCAGGTCATTTCCCTGCTCTACCTCATGCTCTCTCTCTCCCCTCTACTTTAATATCACATTTTCATGATCCTCACGTAATAAAGGCGTGACAAGCCCAAACAAAAATAATTATAAATCAAGCGTGGGTACATCATATAATCATAGTCGTGACCTGATCAGATGCAGGAAAGACTGGAGTCTATGGACCAATGTTTGGAATTTTATTCAGTACAAAAACTCTTCCCTACTATAGTAAAAAAAAAATGTTTTGTCATGGTGCCTGCCACCATTTTTGACAACCGCATACGTAACCCAAAAAAATGGATGAAACATTTCCAATGCCTTATCAGAAGGAAATAAATGTTTCACAATTGTAAGTGGTGCCGGATTTCGGAAGATTTGATATTTCAAGCTTATCTGGCTATGTTGAACAAACAATGCACTACATTGTTGCATTTTACTTGATAAAAGTTACCTTTTTTGTGCAAGTACTGGACACGTTGAACAAGATTTCTATTTGCGTTTCCCACCAGAAGAACAAAAGCTATGGTCTTATTGCTTTATGCATACTGGTATAATCTAATTGTACATAGATTAAACCTTTGTGAGGGCTTTAGAGAACATGGAATTTCTGTAAACCAGGAAATAAGTCTTCCTCTTGCCGCTTGATAGTAGGGACTTTTTGCCCTGAAAATCACACACACACACACACACACACACACACACACACACACACACACACACACACACACACACACACACACACACACACACACACACACACACACACACACACACACACACACACACACACACATTAATGTGGCTGGCTACCCTTGTTTGGGCATTGACTACCAATAAAATCCTTTTCCGCTTGGTAGTTCAGGGATTTTTGCAGTTTGGATACTGATAATATTAATTGGAAAGTTTCCTCCACACGCACGCGCATGCGCACGCGCACACACATTTGATTGATTGATTGTTTACATTTATTGCCACGTCAGCAGCTATGGCTATATCATGGCCAATACAGATAGAAAAAACATTACATCACATTTAAAAACGAAATACAACTGTATAAATTAAGAGACTAAATACGCTTCTTAACATCAATACATTCTAAAAAATTCAAAACCTTTAAAGGTGGGACCTTATTAAAAATATCAAAAACAGTATCTTTCTAAAACTGCTGCCTTTTCATTCACAGTGCAGAGCAAGTTAAAATATGCGTAGCCTCTTACTGCAGCAGGGGTCGCCGGCGACCCTATTCACTTGCTGAACATGCTTAACTACATCATAACATTGCTGTGACATTACAGAGAGCATAGTGCTGCGCTAAGGGGTTAATAGAAGGAGGGCTACAACAAAAATTACAAAGAGGGGGCCTAATAACGATTGCACAGTTAGACTGCCAGCATGGGCATCAATTGCCACTCCAGGTTCAAATCCCAGTGGGGCATTTTACTCCCTTTTGCTAGGTTAAAACAAGACAGAGTTCATTCTAGAGTTTGTTTTAGGTATGCACCCTCTGAACCATTTCCACCAAACATTCTTCTTGTGACTGCACCAGTTAACTGCGCCTTTCTTTCCTTTTTATTTGATAGGACAGTGCGAGATGGTGACAGGCAGTGAGTGGGAGAGAGAGATGGGAAAGATCGGGAAATTACCTCTGGTCAGAATCTAACCCTGGTCCCTAGTACGGTGCCTTATCCTTTGAGCCATGGCCATGACCAAGGCCAACTTGTCTGTCTGTCTTTCTTGACTCTCCCTGTGCATCATCATTTTGGGCCCGATGTGGAATGCAAGTGAATGTTGTTAATCGCTTATCAGGAGCAGTGCAGAAGGAGGAAGTGGTAAGCATGCTGTTTGACAGACAGATGTTATGTCATTTTATTTAGCCTAAAGTACCTATCTGTGTCAAGGTAGTGTGTGTGATATCTATTATTATCGTAGTGTAGTGTTGCACCTGAACTAGTCAGATGAACTGTAGTTCATCATATGGGCGAACATGAACTGAACACACACTATTTACTGCATGATGAATGAACTATGAATGAATTCAATCTGGTGCCTGTGAACGAACTGCAACTTTTTCAAATGTTCAGGTGAAATCCCATCCAAATACATTTCAAAGATATTGCAATAATATGAGATATCTATAACGCATATGTATATTTTCACTGTTCTAACAAAATAATTACTGTGTGTGGTGTTATAAAGGATTTGGCAATGACATTGAACAACATAGCTCAAAATAACCTCTCAAAGAATTGACTAGTTCATTTTTGGAACTATGAACAAACTACCAACTATAAACAATTATGACCTATGAACAAACTAGTTAATTTTGAAATGAACTGAAGATTGCACTAGTTCCTGAGGAAAATGAACTTACCCAACAGTGCTGTCATGTATAGGTAGTTATTGTCATATTTAGTGTAGTTGTTCATAATGAGTAATTCATTAATTATTTTGTAATTATAAGACACAGGCAAATTAAATCTGCATATCAATTTGTTTTCACTATATGTTGGGGATAAAACTAAAGTATCAGTATCGGGAGTCCAGGTTAGTCGTCCCGGGCCCAGGGAGAGGGGGCCCAAAAATTGGGTTCTCATTATAGTGTGTATTGGGTGGGGGTGAGGCCTTTCAAGATGACTGTCCCAAGCCCGGCCACAGCTGTGAGTGGCCCTGCAGGCGGAAGGGCCACACCTGCACGGCAAATAAGTTATAATACATGCAGGTCATGGCCTTGGGCAATGGACACTGGGCAGACAGACCTCCCTGCCCGAGGGAGGCTGAAGACGCCACAAATCAGCTTTAACACTGAACGGCAGCCAAAGAAAGTAAGTGGTAAGAACTGGGCTACAAGAGACAGCAGAAAAGTGGTCAGTTGCACTGTAAAAATACCAGCATTTAGATAACTCTTAAAGAATTCAAATTTACTCCATTCAGATAATACTTGGTCCCATTCAAAATAGTGTTACGTTTACTCTGAAGCCAGAGAAACATTTTCAGAGTTCCCTTCAACTCAATTTTGTGTAAACATTAAGAGCTGTGGAGTTAACATTACACTGGCCACCTGAAGGATTTCACCCTGCCTTTTGACCCACACTGTTGTAAATACTCGTCCCACTAAGAAACAGTGTGTTATGGGAAAGAAAGAGGTTTAATTAGCCTATATGTACCCCTTATTCTTAGACTTTCCTGTGGCTTTTTCAATTTAGAGAGAAGGTGTGGCAATTTACTGAATTGACATACTGGGCACAAACCATGTGCCAGGGATGTACTAGTAATGTAGCATATAGGGCATTTTCATTGTGGGCTGGGTTTTATTGTTGTTGTTGTTTTTATTTTCCCCTTAACAACCAGCGACAACTCCACAATTAGAGGGGTTTGTCCCAGTCCAGCCCGGCCCACGGTGTCCGTGATCAACTCCTAATCAAATCTGTTATCAGACTCTGAGTCATCTATAGAAATTAAAGGTGTGAGTACTGAATCAGGCCCTCTACATCTCAGCGACGATTGTTCTTGTATCAGTCATCACTCGACGCAGGCAAATTCTTCTGCTCACTTGCTCTTGTAAACCTACTGTACACGCAAGACACGTATGTACCTGTATACGCCTCACAGACTCAGACGTACACACACCCAAACACACGTAACATACAGACAGGGTTAAATAGTACACTCCCCTCAACACAGGAATACAATTAAACTGCCCAATGAATAAGCCTTTGTGACATATACACTATTGCATTTACGATAATAATAGTGTAGTGAAGTGTAGTCACGATGATACAGTTTTCTTTTTTGTTTGTTTGTTTGTTTGTTTTGTTGGGGAACATCTTGCTTGTCCTTACTCGACCCTTTCAAACCTTGATACGATATTCCTATCATCTTTTAATTACAGAAAAGGACAGTAACATAATGGTGATAGAATTGTCGAGAAATGACGTATCAGAATGAAAATATTTAGCGTCAGTTTCTAAAATCAGAATCAATATGTTAAACCAGTTCGTCTTGCGTCGGCTCAATTAATTCATTTATTTATTCACAAATTGGAAAGATTCTTATAAACTTCACTACTTGACTACTATACCTTCTGCTGGTATAGTGAATATTCACTTACAGGAATGTGCCTGCACTTTGGCAATCATGTTTGATCTGGCAGCAGTGTGACGTGCTGATTAAATGGGCAAATATCCTTTATCAGGGACTGGCTATCGAGAGGACTTGATCGGGCCCTCTTAAGGGCCATTGTGTCGTGGCAGCGGGCCTGTTTGGTAAACAGGAGGGGCCGGTGGACATAATGGGAGGCGGGAGGGAATAGCTCACTCACAACAAGAGCCGGGTTGGGCTGCATGGGCGGGGAAAATCCGGCTGGCTGGGGACAAACCCAAATGGTTCATTTTCAAGTAGTAAAGGTAAAACACAAACATATTGTACGGATCTGCAAAGTTTTTTATACAGGAAAACCAGCAAGAGATTGTCAAGTTCCAAACCAAATTGACAGTACATTCATTTTTCCATTATTCTAATTATTTAATTAAAGCCTATAATGTAATATTTCAAGCTGCCTTTGAATTGTCTATAAGCTGTCTATAGGTTGTTACATCCAACTAGGGCTGCACAATTAATCGAAAATAATCGTAATAAAATCGCAATATCGAAATCGTGATTTCAAACGGGATTTAATCGTGGCCATAGTGACCTACCTTTGAGAGCGTCATTGAAGGCAGAGCATACTGACAGGCTGGTGTTTCTGGCCAGAGATCTGTCCACCTAAGTTTCATGCTATTGTCTCTACATAATTATTACAATTCATTGTATTTTGCTCATCCCGTATAATTCAGTCTTGGTTATATTTCATTTTGTTATATATTTTTTTAAATGAGCAACAACTCAATAATCATGATTAATAATCGTGATTATGATTATGACCCAAATAATCGTGATTATCATTTTTTCTATAATCGTGCAGCCCTACATCCAACCATCATGGAGTAAATGTGTTTGGAATTTATAGTCCCTCAGTCATTGACAGCAATTATGGCAAACTTGTTCGTTAGTTTAAGTTCTTTAATACATTAGGAAAGTTTGTGTGTGTGTGTGTGTGTGTGTGTGTGTGTGTGTGTGTGTGTGTGTGTGTGTGTGTGTGTGTGTGTGTGTGTGTGTGTGTGTGTGTGTGTGTGTGTGTGTGTGATTCATTTTATTTCATTTGTCCCTTATTTTACTAGGGTAGTCACACTGAGCCCTAGCCCTGATGGAGATACACAGGTTTTTTTCACAGCTAGGGTTGAGGTGCACTGTGTAGGATGGTGGCCAGATATGGCAATTATGCTGCTCATTCAAACTGTGCTGACTGTTGCCAAATTTGACATTTTAATGAAATAATAATCTAATATTTATTTACTAGTATGACCACAGTAAAGTACGTTTTGCACCTAAAAATGTCTATTTCTGGAAATTCAAAATGGCAGACATGGAGAAGATCCACCTTTTCATGTAGGCCTATGAAAAGGCAATTTTCACAGTCAAAACAAATACTTAAAATTTGATGGTGGTGATAAGTATTTGTGACATTTGAGATAAGACAGCATGAATTCTGGTAAAAAATATTACATAGTGCACCTTTTAAACCAGAAAGTGGCCATCGTTGAATCCGTAAACTACAGCGGAAGTATTGACACACGCTGGTATTGACCCGCCATCAAAGGGAGGCAGGATCATGATGTGGGCTATGCATTGTTTTCTCGGTGGAGAACAGTGCCTACCAGTGGCTAATGATGAGTACTGCTTTACATGCATTTCTGGTTCCCCTATTGGTATCTCCTTCGCTCTCCTCCTCTCCTCTCTGTGTGTGTGTGTGTGTGAGGTAGAAAAGAAAAATCGGAGTAGCCGATAAAGGCCATGCAAATTGCGAAAGTCAACCAAATTTAGAACAATTAAGTGAAAATTGAGTGAACAACAATATTTTTGTCATGAATAAATTTGTCTTAATTTCTCATTGTTGTATATTTTCCTGAGAGAATGGTTCACATCTCATACGGTCATGCATATTGTATTTATATTTTTCAAATTCCATTTAATATTGATCATTTATTGTTGGCTGTGGTAAAACGAAATATCCATTGAGAGTAATCACCTATGGTATATCTGTCATTTTTTAGATTAAGAATGTTATAACTGCATTGAAGGGTCACAGGTAGTCTAGTAGGCATGAGGTTAGAAACAATGTTTTCTATGTTTGTTTGTTTAGTTTAATTATAGGCCTATCGCAAGTTAATAGGCTTCGCTATTTGTTTTATGGAGGACATGCCCACTCTCATGGTTTCCTGACAATGTTGAGTCTTCCAACCCAGAGTGCATTCCAAGAATGCAGGAGAGACAAGTAATCTAATTGAAGGCAGGATGGCTTAAGTGAACTGCCAGAGGACCAACCTCATAGCCCCATTCTTGCTATAGACAAAACAGTTCAGTTGATGCTGGTTGCTGTAGAGTTGTTTTCATTGACAGCCCAGGCCCAGGGGCCCAAGAGTCAAGGGGGGGTATCTATATTTTTCATATTGTGTTAAAATTGCACTTTTAATAACTGAATGTTCAGATTTCCTCTGGGGACATGACCCCAAACCCCCATCAACACAAACTCTCGCATCTGGCCTGAAACCCTGAATCTTTTACAACTAGTGACATCCATGGAGGGGTGGCCCTTGCCTGGCACAGGGACCCATGGAGTCTTAATCTATCCCTGGTTGTTTTTAGAGCCAGCTCAGCAGCAGCAGCAGAAACAGCTAGTGAAAACTGCAGTATGTACAGGGCTTTAATATAATATTTCCATGCCTACTATAGGCCTACTGCAGTCCTCAGTACAATGCAATAAAATACTGTGCTTTGTCAAAGATATTTTGTGTGTGTGTGTGTGTGTCAAAAATATAGCATTTACAAGGGGAGTCTATTCATCACTCCGAACAAGTCAATGATTTTCACATTCAAGTTGAATTTGAGGCTGTGGATTCTCACTGTGCATTGTGTTGATAGACTGCTGCTGCTGCTGCTGTTGCTTATGATGATGATGATGATGATGATGATGATGATGATTATGAAAAGTGTAGGTAGGGCCTAGGCCTAATTTACAACCTGAAGATAACACATGGTTAGCTAATCCGGGGTCAGCTCTATGTTCCCACCACCTCCTAATGTTCCTACGGTTTATTCCCGCTGCTCCACGTTCCCACGTTTTAAAGGAATTATTGAAATATAGGCCCTATGTTCTACAACTCTTTGTTCCCACATTTCCGAGTAAACTAAGAACATGTGCCTTTAACATGGGGCCTAACTTTTAATACATTCTTAGAAATATGGGAACGAACATGGAGCAGATATTTTGGCTTTGTTTTGGCAGATATCTGCAATTTATGGCTTCCTTTTGGCAAGCAATAAGCTTTGGCAACATTTTGGCATGGTTATGGTTGACCTGGGCGCCAGTGAATTGGGGCGTTCCTCTGGAAAGCAAAAAAAAACACAGATTTGGCTAAAATATGGGTTGTTTATGGCTTCCCACAACACATTAAAACGCGCGGACTGTGAATGAATGAGTTATGGCCAGGTTATGGCATGTGTCAGGTTAATCTGAACCTCGGGTGGAGAGCGGGACAGCAACGTTCTACATTGGTGCGCTTACGGCAATCCAAAAGACTGCCAAAATCAACTGTCAAGAGAAACTCGTGCTTGCCTCACTTCAGTTTCCCCAGCGCCAGTGTGTGTCAGACTTCAGTTTATGCAGGTAAGTGCAGTTGACACGTTTTTATATAAAATACAACCGCCGATGACTTAAGAGATGAGGCATTTTGTGTTATCGGTTTTCATGTTGATTTCATAGGTCTGTGACCGTCGGTTTCCGTGTTATGCGCTGAAACTTCGATAATCGCTACCCTTTTAACAAGAGCTAAAACCAGTGTTCGAATTACGGGGGGTACCGGGGGGGTTTGACCCTCCCGATTGGGACTTGATACCCCCCAAATGGGACTAAATTACACTTTTGGGGGGTACTGGAAACATTGAGGTATTGTTAAAAATCAGATGTTAAAAATGTCTTGTTACTTGTAATTTTGAACGTGTACTATGAATAACAAAATAACATGAGTTTTTGGAACACCCCTTCAATGGACTGTACCACCAGCGGACGTTTCACGTCCTCGCAGTTTGAGAGTTGTCAAAACATTCGGCAGCACCCACTGATAGGCAGGGTTGGTTCTGGTGCGCGGTGAACATTGGCAGTAAATAGAAATGGCGGTGAATGTTACAGCTGCGAGCGAGGGGAGTCAAGGTGAAGGATCCCCGTGATTTGTGAGAAATGTACATGAAACTAATATGATTTCAACTTTAAAGAACTGAACTTACTAACACTCAAGACAGCTGACCGCCAATTCCCTTTCCCCCACGAGAGAAAAAAAAAACGATAGCCCACATCAGAACTCCATCAAAGTCAACATACACAAGGGGTCTCAGTGAAAGAGGTGGACTGCTCTAATAATCTACACGTAGCGTACTTGATGACAGAAAATAAAGGACGAGGCTCACCATGTTTGGAATATTATAATTTTACTAAGTAAGAAGGCGCAAATGGATAGTGAGACTCCACAAACCAAGGATAGCTGTGTCAAGCAAGCTGTCTAGCGAGGCAAATGGATAGCAAGCAAGCTGTCTAGCGAGGCAAATGGATAGCAGAAAGGTAGGAAAATTGTTTTTTCACATTTTGTCCGCCGTGACAAATATAGGAGTAAATATTATTTTGACTGTGTTAGAGGCCATGTCATGTAGCATCTAGCAGTATTTTCCATGACTACCGGTATGCTAGCATCTGATAGCACTTTTCAATCTCAAGAAAAGCGCACACATTACAAGCTAGCTCTATGTGGAATTTGGGAGTTGTAATTCTGATAATTTACAGCTTGATTCTGTATGTCAGGGTTCACTTTCCTGTTGACACGAAGTTCTTGGTTGTGTTTCCGTGGTCACTCACTACATAATGTTAGTTGCTAGTTTGCTTTTGGAAAGCCGCATATAGCTGTTTGTTTGAGGTTGGCTCGGGCTTTTTTTGTTCAGCATTGAGTGAGTTGGTTGTGCGTCTGTGCTTGTTGTTGCCAACTGTAAATTGGAGACGTTTTTGTTGCAGCAACGCGTGTGTATGAGAGAAACTTTGGCTACTAGGTGGTTGAATCGGAGCATCAGTTTTCTCCGGTGTCGTGCTCGCTCTGGATTGTTGAACCTGACGTTGTTGCCGAATGAGTTCACTGCGCGCAGGCCAGCACATAGGCAGTGTTACCAGTGACAGATGATTTCCACTCCAAACATGCTCAAACTCCGCTTGGTGGCATTACATCTAAACCAAGCCAGTCTAAACTATTTTCTACTTAGGCCTATTTCTATGGCCACAAATCTGAAAACCCTGTCCAATATCCACTTTTACTCGCAGATGTTCATCCAAAACAGTTCAATCATGGAAACACCTAGGCTACTGAGACGGGTGCTTTGATGTGATCTTCCCGCAAACGTGGTCACTTGATTCATATGAGCTCTAGCAGGCAGTTTGCAAATAGCATATTGTTGTTGTTGTTTTGCACATCACGTCACATTAAAGCTCTGTTGTTGTATTACATTTTGTACAGTATATTACCACTCACAGGAAAAAGATTTATCTCGCCCTTTTTTTTTGGGGGGGGGGGGGGGGGGGGGGGGGGGGGGGGGGGGGGGGGGGGGGGGGGGGGGGGGGGGGGGGGGNTGACGTCATCATTTGGTCCGCAAAAAGTCCGACCCCCCCGAAGCCCGGTGGATAATTTGAACACTGGCTAAAACACAAACGTCTGTGACACACAACTGTGACATTTAACCTTAGTTGCTACCCTCATACTCAGTAACGATTGATTAAGTGTTGTTCTGTGGTTGAAATTCACTTTCAGATATCAATGCCAAGGGAATTTCAATCAAAGAACAACAACACTAGCAATCCCAGCTAACTGGCCGACGACAGCTAGCAAAAGCCGGGAGCTAGCTAACTCAGGCATGGAGCATCTTCTACCTATTGGCACAAAGCAGAGCACTATCTAGCAATATCTGTCTGTCACGGAAAGTGTTGGACTCACTGTAATTCTAGCCTACTACTGAAGCAATCGAGTGAATCTGCTTTTTTCTACATTGTCTTTTCAGATGTGCTGCTGCTGCTGAAGGCAGTCACCCGGTGGAGGAACTTGTTTTTTGACAGGCATACTACAGGTTGGTTCCACAATTTATTAACCTCTCTCTCTGGTCTAATCTTCGTTCGTTGTGAAAGTCCTTGCTTTTAATGTAACTGCTTTTAAGTATACGTCTGTATTGGGTAATGGTCGGTTTGTGTTTAAGCGCTGGCTATTTAACATGATCAGTTGTTAAGGCAGTGTGTATTGTTCAGCTATCAACAACAGGGGGTAAACCGTATACAGAAATGTGGCCCATGTAGGCCTATGTAATCTTGCTCTAACATTTGTAATACCTCAACACAGAGAGTAGCTTACTAGATGTGTCAAAGGTAAAAGTAGAAGTGAATTCATGGTGAAATGTAAACAAACGCCTGCCCCCAGACCAGGATCTCGGAAAAGACTGAATAAGGGGGAAAAAACACCTCAGATAGTCCTACTGACAAGTCCAGGGTAGTGGGAGCATTACTAATTACTAATTGGCAGAAAGCTTTAACAATGGCACATGATATAACATAGTGACCAGTCTGTTTCACCAGTTATTCTACTGTAGGCACACCCAATGAGATAGATAGCCTACTGCTTTGTTGTTATTGAAAAACCTAAAAGCTAGGTTAAAAAAACCTCCAATTTGACCAGTACTCTGATCTTAGAATCAGTGGGCTACTATATACTCAAGTGCAAGTTATGTTTTGGCAGGGTTTTGTTTGATTGAGTATTGTGTTTTTTCCTATTCTTTTTCTCCCTTTTACTTTTGACAATTCCGTAGATGGTTGTACAATCTACTATAGCCTACTACTCATGTCATTTAAAATGTATAAAATATGAAATAACATCTACATTCTCTTTTCAGATGCTGTGCTGCGAACGGACACGGCAGTCACCTGTGGGAGGGGACAATCAAATCGGATCTCAAAAACAGGTACCAAATTTTAATAACACCCCTCCCCCCTCTCCCGTCTATTACTCTATTAATCAAGTGCATTTGTGCCGCCACTTGGCCAGGACACCCTTGTTAAAAGAGATTTTTAATCTCAACAGGTTTATTTTCCTGGTTAAATAAAGGTTAAATAAAAGAAGAAAAAAAAATGTAATGCCACTGTTTTCAAAGTTACTTTTGCATGTAGTAATTCAATTTGGTTTATCTTTTTATTCTTTCCTAGATGTCGCGAATCTGATCTGATCTGCCTACCTCTATGTGGCAATAGAGTACCTGCTTTTACTGGCCAGGGGACCAAGATGAAAACAAGAGGCCTGTACCCAGACATCCAAGCACCCATCAAGTCACCCAGTCCTCCACCACCTGCCGTGCAGCTATACCCATCCATCAAATCCAGCCACTTGGCCACCCTAACCAGTCACAGCATTTGGAGGCAATAAAGTATAATGAAATGTATTTAATTGTCTTGGGTTTTTTTTCTAGATGCATAAATATTCCAGTTTCATTGTTGAAAATCACGCATTTATTAAATGTGCGATTTTCAACAATAAAACAGGAATATTTAGTGATCCCAAATGTAGCCATAATGGGGCCAAATGTCACTTATTTGTCTTATAAGTTTCTCTGTATACTGGTACTTACATTTTAAGTATACAGGGAAACTTATAAGACAAATAAGTGACATTTGGCCCCATTATGGCTACATTTGGGATCAATTATGGGTACATTATGGCAGTATTTAGGGTCATTTATGGCTGTTCTGGGAGAGTTATGGGTACATTATGGCTGAATTATGGGTACATTATGGCAGTATTTAGGCTCATTTATGGCAGTTCTGGGACAGTTATGGGTACTTTATGGCTGCATTTTGGCTGAAGGGTGGGGTCTGGAATTCCTTTTGGGGCCTTTAAGGCTGTACGTGGAAATCCCAAATAGGTTTTGGGTGAACTTTGGTCAATTTATGGCTGGGTTTGGTTGGTTTTGGCATGCCAAATTTGGGCCACTTTTGGCCCGGGGACTCAAACCGAAGCCAGCCAAAAGGCCAAGACACGATTTGGCCCAAAACTCTGCCAAAAACATTTTGCTATCTGGAGCAACAGATGCTGTGGGGCCAATGGGCTGTGTGGAACCATATTGGACTAAAAAAATTAATGTGCTGCAGTGGGAACGCTCCCGCTAACCCAGGTCACTCCTTGGCCTATTCAATATCGCCTTTCTGAATGGTAATCTTCATCTAATTCATCGAAACATACTGACCACAGAGTGTACATTACATAGGCCTACACACACAAATGACTTTTTTTTATTTTTTAAATGGTACCTTTGCCGTTGTGCAGCTGCTGACATGTCATGTAGCCCATACATAAAGTGCACACTGGCTGCAGCATCCCATCTTCGTCTCTCTGCTCCTGGCTTGTCCTTTCAAACCAACTAAAACTTGACATGTCCATGTGTGCTGTCTGTTGTTCTGCCAATGGTGTTTAATCTCGGTATCAGACCAGTTACTGCCATGCATTTCAGCAGGGGGCACAATTCAAGTGTTTAGTCTAGAGAGTCTACTTTGTAAAACACTTGCTAAATTCAGGCAAAGGAAGTGTGCCTCAAGTTTGTCCTCCTCAAAAGAACATTACCACCTGCCGCCGCCACCGCTAAGGTCATATGCTCGTTCTCGCCATGATGTGTGTACCACTTTTCACGCCCAAACAGATGTGCGCGCTCCCTGCTCTCAGGAATTCGAATATACTGACGCTGTAGGAACCGAAAGCTCCTCGAGCGGTCACGAACTCCACGACCGTCTTCCTGCTCCCCGGTTTATCTTCATTTCAAACTAAACCTGCACCTTGAAGGAATTGTCAAGTTGATCACACAAGCAACCAAGGATATAGCACTGTCGGGTTGAGAGTAAAATGCCTGCTGTTTCCAAGGGAGACGGGATGCGAGGCCTTGCTGTTTTCATTTCTGACATCAGGAATTGTAAGTTAAAATCTGGGTTTTCCCTGCTTGTTTACCAGGAACGTTAGCTGAAGCGCTAGCTGGGTCAACAAGACAGCTGCCGAAAGTACCAGAGAAAGTTAGCTCAGTTATATTAGCGTGTGGTTAGCTACCCAACATGGGCTTGTTTCTTCAGTCCGAAAGTCTGGCAGGACGATGTCAGTGTGTAGCGTTTTAATCTACACCACACATCCCCAATTTGACTCCGTTTAATGTAACTAGGAGGTTATGAGTCCTGAATTGTCGGTCAGGTTTTGTCAGTAAACTTTTTTAGGAGTGCTAACGTGGCTAATGTCAGGTATGGTTGGCTGACCTCAACTTGGCCAACTAACAATAGCTCGCAATTTCGGTGGTATAACATTAATTCGTCATATGATAAAATCATGGATTATTTAATCCCATTTGCTACTGAGAGCAGATATTTTCGATTTCACTGGTCAACCAGACCACACGTATTATTAGTTGTTGTTCAGTCGCTGTTATTTAGCCAGTATGTGGGTGTGACAGGGCAGGAAGATGTGTAAAAGCTAGTCAAAACCATAATGATGAGCTACAGCTTGGTGATAACTAGTCTGATGGGTAGCCTTTACTTCACCAAACCAATTAACTCGATAGCCATCTGAAGTTGGTGGACACTTAATGAAGTGAGTGGCCTGGTTTTAGTGGTTAAGACATGTTTAATCAAGGTGGATTATCTGATTATTTGATTGTTGTTTGAGTAGCATTGCAACTTGCTATCTAACTTTAGGATTAGTTTGTAAGCTTTTGCTAACTTGTGTGACTTGTGTTGATGATGAGTGAAATAATGTGGGACCTCATCTGTATGTGCGGATCCGTCATAGTTTAGTACTGTAGTCTATTGGGAGTAATCCATAGGCCACCATCAGTAGAATGAATTAAACGGCCTGTCTGATCAATGTAGTCTCGTGTGAATGACTGAATAGTGTTAGAAGTATTCAGTGGGCGTAGAGATTCCTTCCGGTAACAACAACGCTGCTCTAGATCAGCTGGAGTTATCATTTCTGGTTTTGTTCTGCATGGTAATCGACAATGATAATGGCAGCACTGGCTGGTCATATTGCAGAGTATTCTTCTGGAGGCAGTTTCCTTTTAACTAGGAAGTGGGGTGTACGTAGTGTCATCATTACTCAATGTTGTAAACTACTACTGGATATGCAGCCTGTAGTAACACAGACTGTTTACACCGTCAAGTGCGTTTCAACATTTCTGCACACTCTGGGCACACATAGACCCATAAGGTCGTGAATATTTGATGCATCCAGCGGTGCTGAAGTGATGCGCTGCTTGGCCTGTGTGTGATGCATGCGGTGGCTGACAGAAGATATTCGTGCCCAAGTGGTGGTTCTAAGTGGACTCAATGAAATGAACAAGAATGTTTTCCACAATGCGCTGCAGTCATTTAAGTTGTAAATATGTTAGGGTCTGTCTATGTCTTCTTGGAGAAAATTTACTGCTATGTTGACAATTCCTCCCGCCCACCTCCTCACTGATATGACCCACATCAAATCACACACGCTCTCTGCATAATATATCTCAGTCATGCCAAAGTAAGGGTCCTTGAGCTAAATTATTTAGCATTAAGCTTTTAATTATTCAGTTATCATCATGCGTGTCTGGGGCCGTGTGTCTCCTCTCCTCGCCGTCCCTGTGTCTATTTAAGCACGGCTGGCTGGCTGGCCGCCCCACATCAGTAGCTAGCTAGCAACCTTTCCCCCACAGTCCTCCATGACTCCCCAGAACAGATGAGAGGCTATTTCCAGCACCTGCACCGCCAGTGCCTCTCTGGCCTTGGGCTGCTGGACTCCACTGTAAATTAGGCAACGTAACACTTGGCTCTCTACTGCAGCAGCAGCAGCAGCTGAAGTGGCCTGTTAATTGAAGAATTTAATTTCATTCAGGTATCATATGTCTGCATTGAAGCAGCAGAAGTGGCCTTGAGGATTGAGGATTTCAGGATTGAGGATTTCAGGATGGTTGTTTTCGTGTTTAGGACTCCTAACACGAGCAGCATGGTTAAGCTTACTGTAGTAGTGGTGCACTTTTGTCACCTGTCTTGTCAAGGTGATTGTGATTTATGGCCGTCCGACATGCTTGAGGAACACAAATTGACTTTTCATTTCCCATCTCAGTCAAGGGTGACGATGTGAGATGTAGGCTGTAGGTCCATACATCGTTTCCCACATAATTTAGGTTAGTCACGGTGGTAAGCGGTTAGCTGGTATCAGATGCACATAACTGCTATCATCATTGGAAAGGGTGTGTTTTTGAAATGTCATATGAAATGTAAAAAATCCATAAAAGTATGCATTTTTGATGAAGCAACTTTAGAAATTACATTCCAAACACAAAATCTCTATCTTTTCAGGGGACTTGGTCAAGGTGGAGGTGGTCAATGTCGATAAGGTGGCCACCTAACAACACTAGCCCAATACAATTCTGTGGGACACCCTACCATGTGTATTTGAAATGCATATCTAACCTGAGCCTTAACCATTTGGTTTTCCCAAAAGCGTCTCTCTGAGGAAGCCTGTGTTTAACATGCATCCCCTCCCTCCCCTGCAGGTAAAAGTAAAGAAGCAGAGATCAAAAGGATTAACAAAGAGTTGGCCAATATCCGCTCCAAGTTCAAAGGTAAGTCAAATGCAGCATGACTTTGAGGTTTACATTAGAAGACAGGAAGGCCGGGTCGAAGCAGAGGATTCTTGCTGCTCCGTGCTGTATGTGGACTTGGTCATAAAGCGTGTCCTGTTGCGCTGACCAGGGTGTCAATGAAGTGTGTTGTAGGGCAGCATGTGGGGGCATGTGAGGTGGTTCTGGACAGGAAGCGTGCTTGACTTGAGTTGAGAGGGTAGCCCAGGGCTGCAGGAAGCCCAGGTTGCTGCGTGTAGGAGAATCCCGGATACTTCCCCTTGACTCCAGGAGTATGCAAGTGGCAAGCACAGAGTTGACACACACACACACACACACACACACACACACACACACACACACACGCACACGCACACGCACACGCACACGCGCACACACACACATAGGTGCACTGCTTACGAGCAAATGAAACACACACTCATGAACGCATCGTGCAGACACACACACTTGCAGACATGCACACACACACACACACACACACACACACACACACACACACACACACACACACATACGTGCACACATACGTGCACACATACGTGCACTGCTCACAAGCAAATGAAACACACACTCCTACATGAACGCATCGTGCAGACACACACACTTGCACAGACATGCGCACACACACACACACACACACACACACACACACACACACACACACACACACACACACACACACACACACACACACACACACACACACATACGTGCACTGCTCACAAGCAAATGAAACACACACTCCTACATGCACGCATCATGCACACACACACACACACACACACACACACACACACACACACAGAATACCGCCGTATTCCTCCTTCCTTTTTCCTGCCCTTTGAAAGCAGTGGTCTAATCCTGCTCTCATTCCTGTACCTAATCCCCATCACGGGACTTTTCCACCCCTGTTCCTCTCTCTCTCTCTCTCGCTCGCTCTCTCTCTCTCTCTCTCTCTCTCTCTCTCTCTCTCTCTCTCTCTCTCTCTCTCTCTCTCTCTCTCTCTCTCTCTCTCTCACATTTTCTCTGTCTCTCTAGCTTTCTTTGTCTGCACTCTTTCTAATTTGTGCACACCACCTCACATTTTTAGCTTTGTGCTCTTGGAGTACAAGAGACAGCCACTGGTAAATTATCCCATTTAGTGGGAATATCTGCCGGTCACCTATTACCCTGTTGTAAATGGAGAAACGACTGTTCCATGTCGTGCTTCATGAAAAACCATGCTTCAAAGCCCACCCTCTGGGTCATCCGCGACCCGCATCCCGTTTGTCCAACATTGTCGATTGTCCACTACTCACTCAGCGGCATGGATTATGTGCCCTGATTCCATGCCATGCAATGTGTAACAATGTTTCCTTGTCTCTGTTGACATGTTGCAGTCATGTTTAGTTACAGTGTAGTGTTGCGTAGTGTAGGGTGGTGGTGCGAGGGCAGTGTGAGTGAATGGGCTAGGAGAAGAGTACTGTACAGTACCACCACTTCCTCTCATGGGGGAGAGAGTGCAATGGTCAGCTTCCTGTCCCGTGCTGCTGTGCTGACTCACCGAACCCCCACAACCCCCCCCCGCCCCACATTCCTCCCAGCCTTGACTTCAGAGGCAGAGCCAGAGCCCACTCCCACTCCCCCTTACTGACACACACACACACAACCACACACACACTCACCACTCCCACTCCCCCTTACTGACACACACACACACAACCACACACACACACACACGCACACACCACTCCCACTCCCCTTACACACACACACACACACTTGGCTGCTCATCTCTGAAATCTCTCTCTCTCTCTCCCTACGTCCCTCAGTCACTCACTCACTGGCTCACACGCTCACCTCTTTTCCCCTTTGGAACCCACGCTGTGTAATCACTCCCGGTTTCTATATCCGTGTGTTTTGGAGAATGTGCCCTGTGAGTTATATTAGCTGGCATGGCAATGTGTTAAGGAGTATATTGGTCTCAGCAGATGCCCCACAACATTTTTGCGGCAGACAATCAGGCTGTTATAAATGCTGCATATAAATGCTGCACTACTTTGCGTCATCTGCCATTAGGCACTTTCAATAATTACTCAGTGGTGCACAGACTTCTATCTGTCTGTCATATTATGTACCCTTAGAAATAGCATAACTTGACTATTTGTGGATATATTAAGCCTTTAAAACAGGACTTGGATTTGTAAAGAGTGATAAACAATTTTGACATTTTGGACTATACATCTTGGAACGTGTGCATACTATTGGTATTGCAACTGATTTTTATCATATTTGTGAACTGTAGTTTCTAAGCCTTTATCATGCCTTTTGCAAATCAAATTTGTAAAGGCTTAATAATAATATACGTATCCAGAAATACTTAGAGAAAGTACAGTGAGGAGAATAAGTATTTGATCCCTTGCTGATTTTGTTGGTTTGCCTACTAATAAAGACATGATCAGTCTTTAATGTTAATGATAAAATGTATTCTAATATGGAGAGACAGAATATCAAAAAGAAAATCCAAAAATTAACTCTAAAGAATATATATTAATTGATTTATATTTCATTGAGGGAAATAAGTATTTGATCCCTTGCCAACCATTAAGAGTTCTGATCCCGCAGATCAAATGGCACTTCCAATCAACTTGTTATCTGAACGGAACACACCTGTTAATAGTAACCTGCACAAAAGACACATTGAATCTGCAGAATCAGTCCATAGTATCTGTCAATCAAGCAAACTAAACTCACCAACATAGGACAGAGCAAAAGGCTGTCAAAGGATGTCAGGGACAAGATTTTAGAACTCAAGAAGGCTGAAATGGGCTCCTGGATTATACGGAGCAAACTGTTGGTGCATTTCTTCCAAATTATTTTTAGGACAAACAAAATGATTATCAATCATCAATCTTAGGCCTGTCTGTGGTTCCATACAAGATTTGACCTTGTGGGGATTCAATAACCAGAAAAAACAGAGATAAAGCACCCTAAAACTGTATGGGAAGAGCTAGGAAATGATCTCAAGGCAGCTGGGACCTCAATCAGTAAGAAAACTATTGGAAACACTTAATACTAGGGATGGCACAAACCGCACCGAAAACCGAAACCGTACAATTCACACACATACCGAACCGAACCGTGGAATCCGTCGCAAACCGCAATTCATGTACTGCCCAGAAAAATATGTAAAACAGAGATTCTAGGAGTATCTTATCCAGTCTCTCTGATTAAAACATTAGCGTATAAGACCAATCAGAGGATAACACAATTAAAATCACACCATTTTCACATTATAAGCCTATATAAACCATATGTAGGATATTTAGTGATAAGTCCGATTCTATTAGCCAATTGAAAGAGGGCATTTGGAACGCTCAGACAGCGCACATCAGCTGACGACAGTTTAAGTGCAAGTGCAGGTTAGCACAAGAGGCAGTTCTCAGACACATGCAAAAGGTCAAATTCAACTTGTGAATCATCACTTTAGAACTGCAGTTATATAAATATTGTTTAATATTCCCAGTGCACCATTTATCATGAACAAAAAGAACCGTAGAGAACCGAAAACCGTGACCTTGACACCGTGATATGAACCGAACCGTGAATTTTGTGAACCGTACCACCCCTACTTAATACCACAGCGGATTAAAATCCTGCAGTGCATGTATGGTACCCCTGCTTCAGAAGGAACCTGTTCAGGCTCACCTGAGGTTATCCAATGAACATCAAACTGGATTAGGATATGATTGGGAGGTGCTGGAATCAGATGACACCAAAATCAAACAGTTTGGCATTAACATAACTCGTTGTGTTTTGAGGAAGAGAAATGGTGCCTATGATCCCAAGAACAACACCTTCCCCAACATCATACATGAAAGTGGTAACATTATGTTCTGCGGTTGTTTGTCTGGCCAAGACACAGGACTTCACATCGTCAAGAATTGGATGGAGGGAGACATGTAAATATACAATGCTGTATGCCAACCTCTTTCCCACCACCACAAGACTGAAGGTGGGTCATGGATTGACCTCCCAATATGATAATAATCCATAACATATAGCCCAAGCAACGAAGGAGTTGCTCAAGAAGAAGCACATTAACGTCATGAAGTGGCCTAGCCAGTTTCCAAACATTAGCCCTATAATAATCCTGTGGAGGGAACAGAAGCTCCCATTTGCCAAGATAGAGTCATACAATTTAAATTATTTAGAGATGATCTGCAAAGAAAAGTGGACAAAAATCCCTTCTAATATATCCACAAACATTGTCATTAACTGAAAGAAACATCTGAACTCTGTACAAGAAAACAAGGGCTTTGCCGCCAAGTATTTTGTCTTCTTTGACTAGAGGGGTCAAATACTTATTTTCCTCAATGGAATATAAATCAATTAAAATACATTCTTGAAAGTTATTTTCTGGATTTTCTTTTTGATATTCTGTCTCTCCATATTAGAATACATTTTATCATTAACATTATAGACTAATCATGTCTTTGTTAGTGGGCCAACCAACAAAATCAGCAAAGGATCAAATAATTATTCTCCTCACTGTATGCAATTTCTAAGTACACTACTAATGGACAGGATCATACTGAGGGGACATGACCTCTTGAAAGCCTGCATTTGTCTTCAAACTAAAGCTGGAGGGTTCAAATCTGCTTGTAAATTACTGTATGTATACCATTCCTGGGCTTGAGAAGTGGGTGTGGGAACCAAACTTTGGAGGGCCTCCTCTCCAAAGCTGTTACAGTTGGGATGATACAACTTGGTATTCTTTGAGTTTGCATCAAAAGGTACCTGCCTGTACAAATCTGGCAAATCGAACAGGGTCACCTGGGTAGATTCTGGGCAATCATGTCAATTGACACTTTTTTTTCACTTTTATTGCACTCTTTTCTCATAAATACTAAAGCCAGTCGGGCCTAAGATAATCTTCATCAGAAATCAGCAGTGCACCATCCTTTTTAACAATGTACCCTGGTGTGTGTGGGTGTCTTGAGTTTTTCTTTTCATATTTACCTACCAGAGAACACTACAAATAAAAACTAGTCAGCGACTAACTCTGGTGCACTTGTGTGTTATTTATGGTCATACTAATTAATGCACATTGTTCCATCTTGATTGAATAAGAATGAACGAGTCCATGTAAACGTGCGCTGCCTGTGCATTAGGTGACAAGGCTCTGGACGGCTACAGCAAGAAGAAGTATGTCTGCAAACTGCTCTTCATATTCCTCCTTGGTCACGACATCGACTTTGGACACATGGAGGCCGTCAACCTCCTGAGCTCCAATAAGTACACAGAAAAACAGATTGTAAGTTTGTGCTTCCTGATACAAGTCCCTTGGTGCATGTTCATCATCAGATAAAATCTACCCTGTCACAGATTATGTGATGTTAAACTCATCATTGGTAGTGCGTACATTGTATGCATTGGATGGGGGAGCCTTTCAGATGACTTTGTAATGGGTCTGGCAAAAACTGTCAGCAGCCCTGCTTACATACGTACACTATGTTTTTAAAAATGTAATCACACACTCAGGTAATGTGTTAAAGTGCACATGATCTGTCCAATTAAGAAATCCTCCCCTAAAACACCCCATAAAAGGCAATGTTTTGCTGTCTAAATAGTGACTTTTTCCAAAATCTTCTCAAGTGCAATTACTGTGAGTACATGTAGCTGTTGCATATTACCTGAATGGACACCCAACATACAGTACAACTGTGCTTTACTAATCATCATAGTAATTGTATTTGTTTGGCACAGTTCATGCATCATTGCAGCACAAAGTATTTTGCAGTTTAACAGATAACTATGTGTGCCTCTGTGTGCCTCTGTGTCTCTCTGTGTCTCTCTGTGTCTCTCTGTGTCTCTCTGTGTCTCTCTGTGTCTGTGTCTGTGTCTCCCTCAGGGCTACCTGTTCATCTCGGTGCTGGTGAACTCCAACAGTGACCTCATCAGGCTCATCAACAATGCCATCAAGAACGACCTGTCGAGTCGCAACCCCACTTTCATGAACTTGGCTCTGCACTGCATCGCCAACGTGGGCAGCAGGGAGATGGCGGAGGCCTTCGCTGCAGAGGTGCCACGCATCCTGGTAGCAGGGTGAGCTGGACTCAAGTGCTTACAGCAGTGTTCCCCAACCTTTTCTGTCTTGCGTACCCTCTAAACCCCTGGTCTCCAAACAAAGGCCCGCGGGCCAAATCAGGCCCCGGCATGGCAAACATTTAGCCCATGAGAGCGGAACAAATGAAAACATAAGTGTTTGTTATCTTCGATCACTAAAACTTCAATGGGTCATATTTCCCCAAAGCATTGGGTTAGATGTCATGCTAACAGTCTCATAACAGTATTTGACAAAAAGGGAAAACGGAAAAGCGACAATCTGTTCTCTGTCCATCTTGTTTCTCATTGGGTTGTGGCATTGGTTTGGCCCGCAGCCCCACTTGCTCTATATGATTTGGCCCAAAATAAAAAAATAAAAAAAATAATTGTAGACCACTGCTCTAAACCTTTTTTTGTCATTATAGGACTACCCCCTCACTCATGCTCATGCCCCTTCCTCTATCCCAGTCTGACTTTGTTCCATACATTTGTTATGATCAACTATTTTCCCACGTACCCCCTGCAGTGCGCTTGTGTACCCTTTTAGGTTTGCCTACCCCTAGTTGGGAAACACTGGCTTACAGGATGGAGAGATGGAGAGACACAGGACCCATTCCATTATCCTAACTCCCATCCTCGACTTCGCTTACACCCCGCCTCTGTGGAGAAAACGATAAAGTGTCCCCGCTGTCAGCCTAGGCCAGTGTTTCCCAACCAGGGGTACGTGTACCACTAGGGGTACTTGAGCACACCTCAGGGGGTACTTGGAAAAATGTAATAATAAGAAATGTATGACGTGTAGTCACATTGGGATATAGGAACAAATATAGAGCATGAGTGAAGGGGTACTATGACAAAATTGCCAATGGGGTACGCAGGACAAAAAAGGTTGGGAGACATTGGCCTAGGCACAACATTTGGGGGACTTCTACCTGTTCAACATACCGAGTACAAATGAGAAAATGATCTTTGAATTGCGCTTTTGCAAGATATTGAATTAAACTTCTGTCGTCATCAATGCCATCTTGCGACATCATCTTGAGGCCACACGCTCAAGGGTGGAGGGGAGAGTACATATTGAAGTGGACCTACACACACTGACACATGGATAAAGAGAGAGGGAGCGATATTTCGAGAGATTGGGTGAGCTGGATGAGGGAGAGGGACAGAGAGATTTTAATGAAATGGACAGAGAGAGAAGTGGTTGCTGGATGGTAGGATGGATCTGCATACTGTAGATTATAGTGCTTTATTACAGTTATTGGAAATCAAAAAAATCTTATTTAGATATTTAATTCAGGGTGAAGTGGAGAAACAACAGGAAATGTGATTTTATTCTGAAGCGTGTGTGTGTGTGTGTGTGTGTGTGTGTGTGTGTGTGTGTGTGTGTGTGTGTGTGTGTGTGTGTGTGTGTGTGTGTGTGTGTGTGTGTGTGTGTGTGTGTGCGTGTGTGCGTGCGTGCGTGCGTGCGTGCGTGCGTGCGTGCGCGCGTGCGCGCGTGCGTGCGTTCTTTTTTTTGTGTGTGCACAGAGACACGATGGACAGTGTGAAACAGAGTGCAGCTCTGTGCCTGCTGCGCCTCAACAGAACCTCCCCAGACCTGGTGCCCATGGGAGAGTGGACGGCTCGGGTGGTTCACCTACTCAACGACCAGCATCTGGTAATTATGAACATTACAGTAGCAGTAGTGATATAGCAATGACCTGCTCTATTAGTGCTGGGAGATATGGGGAAAATTACATGTACAGTATTGTGTATCACAATATACTGTAATTTTAAGTTGCTCAAATGTTTTTATTGAGAATTCTCTGACAGTCGTGTTGATGGAAAACCTCTGAAAGCACAGACCACCAACGGTTCACCTACCTGCTCCATTAGATGTTAAATTGGGAGGGTCAACAATGACCTCATTTTTCCGGGAATAGCTTAGCCATGTCTGATTAAACGTAGCCAAAGCGGTGATCGTCATGATTGATCTCAATTTAATCAAAATCAAAATTGAATCGCCCTGCCCTGCTGTCAGGTGTGCCTTCGTGCGTGTGACCGAAACGAAAATCCGGAGTGGCACAGGTTTTTTTTTCCCAATCTTTTTGAATGTTGTGCACCTGATTAATTTTGATGTTCTTTTCAATTTCAATACTCCTACAACTTTTTTTTTGCACAACGAATCTGGCAGGTGCGTCAAGAGGTGTGCAGCATAGGTCGCTATCCAGGAACACTATAAAACTCTCACCGTTTCGGTTTTACTTCATTCATGACGTTGCACCATCAGCAGGTAAATGATGATTCATTTCGGTTGTAAAACATGTAGCATTACTCATGAGTTTCCTCCTTTGCACAGGGCGTAGTAACTGCTGCCACAAGCCTCATCACCACACTCGCCCAGAAGAACCCAGACGACTTCAAAACCTCTGTGTCTCTGGCAGTGGCTAGACTCAGTCGGGTAGGATGATTTTTTTTGTTTGTTAAGGGGAGACACCAGCTTATGGCCCTCTTAAGTCATGTTCAAGGGACACACTCCGCTAATGTTGTGATGTTGACTAATGTTGTGAGAAATGTTCATTTGGAATCTGACTTAAGACTGTATTATTAATTCCCCTGGTAACACTTTATTTTAGGGATACATCTTTTAGGGATACATTTTAGGGATACATCAGACCTAGTAGGCCTTAGCATTTGCTTAGTACATGCTTTACAAGTTACTTATGCAGGCATTAACATTGTATGTATTAGTGCTTATAGATGTATCCCTAAAATAAAGTGTTACCATTCCCCTCTTGTGGCCATGGTGTAACTGTAGCACAGACACTTGGATTGTGGCTAAAATATTGATCATGTCAGAATGAGAGCATACCTCCTGCTCATATCTGTTCAGAAAATTGTAATTTTTCATTTTTATGATGCATTTTTTTGTCATCAGTTTTGATCTCTGTTAAGACTGTGTCACTGGCCCTGACGTGGCTCAAATGGTAGGGAGCCCGTTTGCTATGCGGCCGGCCCGGGTTCGACTCCCGGCCTGGGTCCTTTGCCAACCCTTCCCCATCTCTCTGCCCACTCACTTCCTGTCACTGCCTTCGCTGTGCTGTCGAGTGAAGGCAATAATAAGCCCCAAGAATATATATAAAAAAAGACTGTCACTTTTGTTTTTGGTTTTCTTTTTCTTTTTGTCTTAGATTGTCACGTCCGCCTCCACAGACCTTCAGGACTACACATACTACTTTGTTGCAGCGCCTTGGCTGTCCGTCAAACTGCTGCGACTCTTACAGTGTTACCCTCCACCAGGTATGGGTAGTGTGTACAGTCAATCCGGAAAGTACTCACAGCGCTTCACTTTTTTCACATTTTATTATCTTACAGCCTTATTCCAAATGCTACAAATGAATATCTGTTGTCAAAATCCTACACAAATTATTCCGTTATGACCATGTGAAAAACAAGTTGTCTTGACAGTTTTGAAAATTTATAAAAAATAAAAAACAAAGAAATCATATTTACAAAAGTATTCACAGCCTTTGCTTAATACTTTGTACAACCACCTTTGGCAGCAACTACATTCATTTTTTCATTTCGAAATGAAAAGGGATTGAAAGGGAGGTCATCGGTGTGTGTTTCAACCTTTCAGTACATTGAAATTATACATTTTGAGTCTGCACCTGGCTAAAATAGATGGGTGTGAGTTTTGAATGAAATCCTATGGAGAGTATCATGATCTGCTTCTGTAGTCACAGTGCATGTTGACATGCATGCTTCTTTAGGTGTTATTCATATTTCCAATGTTGACGGCATTCATACATCCCCAAACGATGTCAGTCCCACTACCATGCTTGACGAGCCAGATGATGCACTTTTTTGGTCAAATTCACTTGTTTACCACCACACATGCTTGACACCATCTAAAGCAAATTTGTCTATCTTGGTCTAAAAAAAAAAAGTAATCCAATAGTTACTTTTCTTGGTAACTAATGTCAGGGACTTTGAAATTGAACATACAACGGTTTAACAGGATATTCATCATGTTCACTGCCATTTGCCATAACATAATTCTAAAGTTGTTGAGGGTGAGGAGGTTTGTGTGATCATAATGAATCTCAATCTGGAAGACATTGTCTATAAATTGAGGTCAAAGGAAAAGGTTGAGACTCAGTGAAATATATCGCTTGCTCCTCGTCTTTTGAAGGACAATTTGATGTCGGGTGACAGCCCCGCTCCTGCTGGCGCAGCACAACAAAGCCTAATCTGACTTTGGAGCAGCTTCGTCAGTAACGCGCAGTAACAGGGTTTGGTAAATGTAACAACGATTGGTTAAGTAACGAATTAGATTACCCGTTACTGGAAAAAGTAACAGCGTTAAAGGGGTATGCCACTATTTTGGGGCTTAATACAGTTAAAATCGTTGGCCGGGGTTTATAAAGGTGGTTAAGTGTCTTATTTTTCATGTTAAGCGTTGTCTTGCTTTAAGACAAGTTGAAAGAGGGAGTATGTTGCTAAGCTAGTGAAAGTCAATGGATCCGTGTAGCATGTAGCATGTAGCAAGATAACGGCTTACATGAAAAATAAGACACTTAGCCACCCTTATAAACCCCGGCCAACTTTTTTAACTGTATTAAGCCCCAAAATAGTGGCATACCCCTTTAATAACAGCGTTTATTTCAATGCCGCTATTCCCATCACTGCTTACCACGGACTTACTGAGTCATGTCAAGCCAGAACTGATGAAGCTTCTGGGGGGACGAAACATATGCAAGCTCCAGAATGAAGAAAGAAAGAAAGCTGTCCAAATAGATTATTTAAAATGGAGTGTTGTTGAATTTTATTTTTTTAACATTTTAAAATAGAGTATTTTCCAGAAAGAAGTCCAGTTGCCTTCGACATAAACTGTATCGTCTCCTCCGTGTTTCTTCACCTGTAGAGGATGCTGCAATTCGGGGCCGCCTGACAGAGTGCCTGGAGACCATCCTCAACAAGGCCCAGGAACCACCCAAGTCCAAGAAGGTGCAGCACTCCAACGCCAAGAACGCAGTGCTCTTCGAGGCCATCAGCCTCATCATTCATCACGACAGGTCAGTAGTGGCACCGCCCGCCCACCCACCCAGTCCTATCCAGTGAAGAGCACCTCACAACCAGCTGACTGTGCTTGTGGAGTCGTTGACAGTCAGGGACCAAAATAGACATGGGAAAGGGACCAAACTTTACAAATAATCTAATGGGACTTGTGTTGTAGCTAATCCTTTTTAGGCTTTTTGGACCTTTATTGTGACAGGATGGTGCGAGAGTAGACAGGAAATTAGCCGAAGAGTGACTGGTTGGGTTGGGACCTAAGGCCGTACTCAAGCCTGGGCATGGAAGGTGGGCATGCAAGCCAATATGTGGGCAACTTTGGGCACTGCGCCACAGCCAAGCTTTTTAGCCTTTAACCTAACCAAAGTGTATTTGGTACAATGTCAAGTTATGAGACAATAGAAGAACATGCTGACAATGACTAATAAAGTCAGAGAGCTGTTGGCACACAACAGCTATGGGCAAGTTTGGCATACAGGTTGAAGTGATGTTTCTGCTGTGTGTCACTCTGCTGGTGTGTAAAACACAGATGGTGAAAAGCAAGTAAGCAGGGGGAGAGATTGTTGTATTGGAACTTGGATTTTTACTTCTAATCTTGCTGACCAGTGTTGAGACGGCACAATGCCAGAAGGTGTAAGATAAACAAGAAACAATTCCTCAAAATGGGATGTTTCCTGTGTCTGCAGCGAGCCCACCCTGCTGGTGCGGGCCTGTAACCAGCTGGGCCAGTTCCTTCAGCACCGGGAGACCAACCTGCGCTACCTGGCCCTGGAGAGCATGTGCACGCTGGCCAGCTCAGAGTTCTCCCACGAGGCCGTCAAAACACACATCGAAACGGTCATTAACGCACTCAAGGTCAGTAGCGCTTCGGATGTCCGATCCCCCCATTCCTCAGCTGACATTATTCACGTTTACTTGCACTGTTCACTTGTTCGCAGTGCGCTAACACTGTTTGGGGAAATTAAATGATCACTTTGTAATGGTTGTTTTCCCGCTACCTGTATGTTCTGTAGGCTGGATGATGGTGATGATGTGGCAGAGAGAGGTGTGTGTGCGTGTGTGTGCGTGTGTGTGCGCGCGTGCGTGCGTGCGTGCGTGCGAGTGAGTGCATAAGAGTTGGTGTCGAAAGCTGTACAGTCTCCGTGTGTACAGCCAATGTGTCTGTCTGATCTTATTGCATTTAACAGAGTTGGTGGGGTGTGTAGTTATTCATGCACGGTCTTGTGCAGGTCATGCAAGTGAAAATTCAAGCTAGTTAGGAACGGTGAAATATTTGACCGTCATGTTATTAAAATGTCCGGAAGATGAAAACTCGGCCGGCCACCTTGTCCGGCAGATTTTTTTTATAACGGAAACCCTGTCACAAACGTACACACATGCATGTATTCACACACACACTCAAACCTATTATTTTGGATTCCCTACCTTTGAGAAGCATCTTGCTTAACATTGTGAGCAAGAATAACATTATGAGCATGAATTTACGTGTGTGTCTGTGTCTTTGTTTGTCTGTGTGTCTGTTTCTGTCTACTCTGCAGACGGAGAGGGACGTGAGCGTGCGGCAGCGTGCTGTGGACCTCCTCTACGCCATGTGTGACCGTAGCAACGCCAAACAGATCGTGGCCGAGATGCTCAGCTACCTGGAGACGGCCGACTACTCCATCAGAGAAGAAATTGTGCGCCCCTCTTCACTGCAGTAACAGTTACAACTTGCATAACAGTAATACGCTGTGGATGTTACGCCAGAGGCTTTGTTATTATATAAACTTTATTACAGGCTCAGGGCCCACATTGGACACATTACAATACACACATCAACAATACAGTAAAAATACACATACAGTAAAAGGAAGTTAGTGATGGCATTCATGCCAGTGTTCCCAGATAGTAGACGTATATCTTACAGAGCTACGACTTTGTGCAAAAAATGAGCTTATCGCTCAATTGGTTGATCCATCAAGCCTGCTCATGAACTTAAAGGTATTTACAGTGCCCTCCATAATTATTGGCACCCCTGGTTCAGATGTGTTTTTTAGCTTCCAATTATTATTATTTTTTTCTAAATAATATGGGACCTTAATGGAAAAAAAGAGAAAAATCCAACCTTCAATACAAGTGCATTTATTCAGTGGGGAAAAAATCCCACATAAAGAAATAATTATTTGACATCAAATAATGTGTGTCACAATTATTAGCACCCCTGGTGTTAATATTTTGTACAACCCCCTTTTGCCAACAAAACAGCACCTAATCTTCTCCTATAATGTTTCACAAGATTAGAAAAGACAGAAAGAGGGATCTTCAGCCATTCCTCTTTGCAGAATCTCTCTAAATCATCCAGAGACCTGGGTCCTCTCCTCTGTACTCTCCTCTTCAGCTCACCCCACAGGTTCTCAATGGGGTTGAGGTCTGGGGACTGAGATGGCCATGGGAGGAGCTTGATTTTGTGTCCGGTGAACCATTTCTGTGTAGATTTGGCCATATGTTTAGGGTCGTTGTCTTGCTGAAAGACCCAGTGACGGCCCATCTTCAGCTTTCGGGCAGAGGGCAACAGATTTTGATTTAAAATGTCCTGGTATTTCAAAGCATTCATGATGCCATGCACCCTAACAAGGTTCCCAGGGCCTTTGAAAGCGAAACAGCCCCACAGCATCACTGACCCACCCCCATACTTCACAGTGGGTATGAGGTGCTTTTCAGCATGCGCATCTTTCGTGGCACGCCAGACCCACTTAGAGTGTTTGTTGCCAAAAAGCTCAATCTTGGTCTCATCTGACCAAAGCACACGGTCCCATTTGAAGCCCCAATACCGCTTGGCGAACTCCAGACGTTTGCGTTTATTATTGTGAGTGAGGAAAGGTTTTCTCCGTGCATGCCTCCCAAACAGCTTGTTGGCGTGTAGACAGCGCCTGATGGTTGATTTGGAGACTTTGTGACCCCAGGATGCTACCATTTCTTTGTAATTCTGTAACAGTGAGCTTTGGAGATCTTTTGATTTCTCTTACCATCCTCCTCACTGTGCGTGGTGGCAAAATAAACTTGGGTCCTCGTCCAGGCTTGTTTACCACTGTTCCAGTTGTTTTGAACTTCTTAATTATTCCTCTCACAGTGGATATGGGCAGCTGCAGTTGAGTGGCAATCTTCTTGTAGCCTCTGCCTGACGTGTGAAGGTCGACGCACATCTGCCTCACTTGTATGCTGTGTTCCTTTGTCTTTCCCATGTTTAAGAGTGGATAAGAGAAATGGCCTCTGTGTCACGTCATATTTATACCCCAGGGAAACAGGAAGTGATGAATTACTAATTAAATGTTCCTACATACTCTGCTAAACTTTGTAAACTACTGTAGAAATGACAGAAATGCTTCAATTATATTTATTTCCTGGGAATTGTTAAGGGTGCCAATAATTGTGGAACAGGTGATTTAATGAAAAATAATTATTTTTTAGTCAGGGATTTTTTTATTTTCTTACAATTCATTGAGTTGAAGGCTACATTTTCCCAAAAATTTTCAGTGTGACAGTATTCTTCTGCAATAAACACTGAATTTATTTTAAAGCTTTTAACACATCTCAACCAGGGGTGCCAATAATTATGGAGGGCACTGTATGTGGCCATCAATACGGTAATGGTGAAAAGGCAGAGGTTGGGTTCGAACCTATAATACCTTTGTTTCTGCGTGTGCTCTGACTGTTGTGCTGTCTCCGAGCCTGCCTCTTTGGTGCAGCGGTTAGAGCCCCAGTTTGGTACCCCAGTAGAATACAGTAAGATAATAGTGAAGTGAAGGAAGTAAAAACCCAACCAGTTACTGTACTTCCTCCAGCCAGTTAACTGATCAGGTTAATGGTAATGAACACACCTCGTCAGCCAGGTAGATGAGTTAACATGTCTACTCAGCTGTGTGAAGAGTGTAAATGGGGGGGGGAAATTACTATATTTAGTTGGTTTGTCCTTGGCCTGGTTTTTTTTTGCATTCTGTGTGGTGCTGCTGCTGTGGCCTAAAGGTTAGAGGCTTGTTGGGAAAGGAGGTCACTTGTGCCCTTGCCTTGCTTGTGCTCACAGTCCAGGGGCCTCATTTATCATCAGTTCGTAGAATGTCTTCTAAATTGTCTCTTACGAGTGAAATTTAGAATGTTCGCAAGTACAGAAAAATCGGGATTCATCAAACGTGCGTTGGCTGCTCCTACGCACACGTCTGCATGATAAATCCCACACCTTCCAAATCACTGTGCACGCGCGCATTCGGGGTAATTTGCATCCCGAAACGCCTCCAAATAACCATATATGGTATTAAAATATATTCAAATGCCATGTTAATTCGAAGGCGCAACCCTGTTTGGACACACATGAACACACGCGCTAGTCGAAGCGCTGGCGGGAAGCGCGGAGATAGAAACATTTCCGCGGCAGAAGTGGAGGTGCTTTCGACAGGAGGAGGACAGTGTTTCAAAATAAGTAAAAGAATGAGACACACGTGGACGAAAGCACTGTAAAATAGCACACTGTCATACTCCATTGTCATTCAAAGCAAGCTGTACCTTGCACGGTCAATATTATTTGCAATTTCGTGTTTCTTCCACTTGCACGCATGGTCTGAGGTGTGCGTAGATTTAGGCACATTTCTACGTTCAAGTACATGTTCATAAATCCCACACTATGCTCAGGAATGATCGCATGCACACTTTACGCACAGATCTGTGCCTAAGAACGCTTGATAAATGAGGCCCCAGGACTGTAGTCAGTAGGAAACAAGCTGGTCCACTTCAGAGAGGCTGGGCCAAGGATGACTGGAGCACACAGGATACGTTTTGCTGTTATTTTATTGTGGTGCAAATATTTTTCAACGCAGTCTTCATCAGAGTCAAGAGGGGGTTGTTCTTGGGGTTAGCGCATGAAAGGTTTGAATCTCAGGAAGAATGTGTCCTGTGTGTAGGTGATCTCCCTACCCACCCTCATCCATGCCTGCCGTCTTTTTGAGCAAGGCACATGACCATGCATAGCTCCGAGGGCTATAAAGTAGTGATGTGGATTGGCACTGCCCTCACGATCCGATTCGATCACGATTCGGGAGGTAGCGATTCGATTTGATTCTATGCGATCCGATCCGATCCGATTCAATTCTACAATGCATTGCACTTCTACTGAAAGCAAAGCAAATGTTTAATCAGTTATGATGAGGCAATACAAGTAGTCAGATACTGAGCAACAATTTATTGGCTGTTTTCTGTATCAGTCTGTATCAGTCTTGCAATGTTTTGAAGTGCTTTTATTTAATTTAACATTCATTTGCTCCCGAAATATCCATGGAAGTAATCGAAACTTAAAAAATTGCCGGATCGATTCTGGAACTTGCCGCATTGAATTAATCGTCCATGCCACGCATTGGATTGCATCGCCGAATCGATCATTGTTAACACCACTAATAATCACTACCCTGTACCTACATAACCAGATGTCACTTTAGATGGAAGCATCAGCTAATGTACAGTAGTAACATATGGAATCTTACGCGTGTTCTGTATAGGTTCTAAAGGTGACCATCCTGGCTGAGGTGTGCAATGCAATGCCATGCAATGCAATGCCAAGGGTACGTTTATACGGCAACGATGAAAAGAGAAGAAGCAAAAGTGGCGTTTTTTCATTTGCGTTTAGACGAGCATTCTCAGGGGAAAATCTTTGTTTATATGAAGATGCAAGGGTATGTGATATTCGATGGGATGCCTTCCAGAACGCGGTGTTGTGGTGTGATAGAACCCCGGTATGTCTGTGAGGAAGCGCAGACACTCTAATTTGACTGTTTAGCCGTTTAGACGGAGACGCAACCTGGGTCGTCTTAAAAACTCTACACTCGGGAAGTAGTCTTCAGATTTTTGCGTCTTCAAGCGCCAATGGCGGGGTTGCCGTGTGTGCACAAAAGGCACTTTTGATAAAATATTGTGTTGTCTTCCTGTGCCATCGTTCTCGTATAAACGGCGCATAAGTGTATTGTAAGTGTAATGGGATGTAATACAATAAGTGTTCTCTGTAGGTGTTGAAGGTGGCCATCCTGGCTGAGAAGTATGCAGTGGACTACACCTGGTACGTGGACACCATACTGAACCTCATCAGGATCGCCGGAGATTACGTCAGCGAAGAAGTGTGGTACCGCGTCATCCAGATTGTCATTAACCGAGACGACGTGCAGGGATATGCTGCAAAGACAGTCTTTGAGGTAGTGTGTGTGTGTGCGTGTGCGTGTGCGTGTGCGTGTGCGTGTGCGTGTGCGCGTGCGCGTGCGCGTGCGTGTGCGTGTGCGTTTGCTTGTGCGTGTGCGCGCGTGTGTGTACTTTCACTAACATCCTCTGTCTCTTCTGTTATGGTGGTTGTGTGAGCTTTTACACTACTTCCTGTTTATTTCTCAGTTAAAGTTCTCGTTTTGTTATCAAGTACAGTAACTAAATGCAGCTGTCGGAGTGCTTCATGTAACATGAAGTGCATCTCCTGTAGTTCTACCTGTGAGCTACATTCTGTGCATGTGTATGTGTTTTTTTAGTCAGTGGTAAGTCCCCCCTTAACTACAGGATTTAACTAATCAGATGTAATAATAGTCATTAACTGCAAGGTTTTTCTACAATGCATTAACATACACAGGTCTCGCTGTAGTGTGTCTGTATTACGTCGACCTTGTTTTGCTCAAAACAACCGCCTGTGTGTCTTTCACGCTGTGTTTCTTCCTGCCCAGGGAAAGTCCGTCCAGTTTTGTGAGAGTGCGCGTGCACGCCTGCTTGCCAGGGCAGGGCTAGTGCACTTCACTTCACTACTCTCACCATAGCAACTGCTGTGTGTGTGTGTTGCCCTGTGTTGGTCGTAGAGCCAGGGCCCAGTGTTAGGGGTGCCTGGGTGACTGGCTCATGAAAGAGGCTTTTCACATATGAAAAAAAAAACATTTTGTTCTTGCTTCCCCCCTTTCAGTCGGGGCTTCTGTCTGTCTCTACATAACTGTCTCACACTCTGGTAGGTCACTTGCAAAGATCCAAAAAAACATGAACCCCCTCCCACCCTCCACCACCTCCACCACTCTGTGGCAGGCAGTTTGCTTTCCTGCTGGCTGCTGTTTTATTCAGTCTGGACTTAAGTGTTTAATTTTTGATCGTCGCCTACTTTTGCCACCCAGCGTTTCTTGGGTGGTCCTCCTGTGTGAATAATGCAGGTGTGTATGCCAGGCTGGTTAAAACACAGCTGTACTGGAAACCCCTTCTCCCCCCTCCCCCATCTGCCCTCGCCCTACTTTTGTGCCAAGACACAGCATGCATGAATGTACTGCTACCTGTACTGTAGTTGTCAGAATTAGAAATAAATACATGAAAACAAACTGTGGAATGGAGTCAATTTCAGCTTCTGTCTAGTGGCTGAAATTGTTGTTTCCTTTTTCTTTTCTTCTTGTTTTGTCATTCTGCAGCAGGAAGTACATAGCAGTTCAGATCATTACCTCAGATCTGACCAGTTGATTTAACTTGACTTGTTAAGCTTCCTGTTCCTCTCTCTTTGTATATATTTTGTCTACATGCCCATTGCCAAACCCAAGACCTGTTTCTTGAAAGTGCTGTTGCTAACCAGTTAGCCACTTACTAGATTTCCAATGGCAAATTGCATTGCAACCAATTAAGTTGCTAACTTTGTTAGCAGCGATGTTGTTGAGAAACGCACCCCAGAGCTCCTCCTGCCAGCCTTTTGTTGCTCCTGCTGCCTGTAGCTGCTGGTCCATATCCTGCCCGTTCCATCTTCAGCCCTTATCTCCTTCTTTCCCTCATGAAAAATCAGATGTGATTTTTTTTTTTTTGCTGACCCCCTCCCCCACCCTTCCCAAAGTGGTGTCTTTTTTTTACCCCTCCCTCTTAAATTCCATTGTGTGTTGTCAGGATTACGTCACTTCAGAGTATCTCTCCCATGGTGAGCCTGTGCTTTGTTTTGGCAGGCACTGCAAGCCCCAGCCTGCCATGAGAACCTGGTGAAGGTCGGCGGCTACATCTTGGGAGAGTTTGGCAATCTCATTGCAGGCGACCCGCGCTCCAGGTATGGCGTCTCCATCCCTGTGGTATGAATTCAATACTTAGTGCAGTTTGAAAATTGAAGGAAAAATATCTGCACACTTAAATCCTTTTTGTTCTTTGACCAAAAGTTTGGCAAGAAAAATAACAAAACGGATTTAAGTGTGCAGACATTCTTCATTTCACAGTTTTTGTTCGGCACCTTTTTGTTCATGGGTGTCCATGCACTTAGTGCAGTTTGAGAAATATGTGTGGCTGAAGAATAAGGAAATGCTGCACGTAGAGGGCATTGGCTTGTCACCTTTTCATTCACTTATGCCATGTTCTATGTTGTGGCGCCCTCTTGGGGTGGGCTCTGGTGTTGCAATCTTGTGACATTATTATTCACTGGCCTAGATTTGTTGGCTATAAAAGTTATGATGGCGGTAAAAACAAATTTCCTTTCGGGGAAAAAGGATGGTTGCCTGTCTGTCTGCCTACCTGGTTACATTCATTCATTCATTCTTTAATTCATTCATTCATGGAGATGCCACAAACCCAGTGATTGTCATAGGTCAATTGCAGTACTATTCCACAAAAATAATATACCTTGGATTTCAAGTAGACCTCGAAGTATCTCTTTTCTTTTGTCTTCAGTCATTTTTTCAGCTTGTAAAATTGCAAAATCCTGATGATTCAGGAAAGACAACTATAACCGAAAGCTCCTTCATTTAGATTACAGTTTCCATTTTTATTTTGGGCTGTGTGCTATTAAAACCATAAAACATTGTACCAGAGTTGGTATTAGGCTTATTGTCATCTGCAGTTCCAAGGCAAGACTTAAAACACAAATATATCAACCAGGAGAAAGTAGTAGCCTGCCCTGACTGATCTCCTCCGCCTCTTCTCCTGTCTCCTGTCTCCTGTGTCCAGCCCCCTGGTGCAGTTCGACCTGCTGCACTCCAAGTTCCACCTGTGCTCGGTGCCCACGCGCGCCCTGCTGCTGTCGGCCTACATCAAGTTCATCAACCTGTTCCCCGAGGTCAAGGGCACCATCCAGGAGGTGCTGCGCTCCGACTCCCAGCAGCGCAACGCAGACGTGGAGCTGCAGCAAAGGGCCGTGGAGTACCTACGCCTCAGCTGCATCGCCAGCACTGACATACTGGTACACACACACACACACACACACACACACACACACACACACACACACACACACACATAGGTGCTCTGCTCACGAGCAAATGAAGCACACACTCTTACATGAACGCATCGTGCAGACACACACACTTGCACAGACATGCACACAGGTATACGCACACACACACACACACACACACACACACACAGTGACCCGCTAGCTAGCTGGTTTATCTCTCTCAAGTCACAATGCCTCTCTCTCAAGTCACAATGCCTCTCTCTCTCTCTCTCTCTCTCTCTCTCTCTCTCTCTCTCTCTCTCTCTCTCTCTCTCTCTCTCTCTCTCTCTCTCTCTCTCTCTCTCTCCCATGTAGGCCACAGTACTGGAGGAGATGCCTCCGTTCCCGGAGCGGGAGTCTTCCATCCTGGCCAAGCTGAAGAGGAAGAAGGGTCCCGGAACCGTGCCTGACATCGAGGAGAACCGCAAGGAGCGCAACGCCAACGTCAACGGAGGCACCAACCACACCAACGCTGCCGCAAATGCCAAGGTCACCCACATGGCTTTTTTTTAATGTTTTTTTTTCCCAGACTAGATAGTGAGAGACAGAGACAGGAAACGAGTGGTGGAGAGAGATGGGTAAAGGTTGGGAAATGACGCCAGTATTGGTCCTGGGTCCCTGGTGTAATGGGGTGGTGTCTTTTCATAGTTCCATACACGTGGCTTTTTGACTTTCAAGACTGCTCATGGTTTAACATTGTCTTGTGTAATGTTGTGCAAAATGTTCATTTGTTCCCAATGTTTTTCCTCATTCATAGTGTTGTTAGTGTTTCAGGACGGGTGAATGAGATGTTTGCCACCAGCATATGTGGTGGTTTTGCAGAGTGCATTTTGACTGTGGAGAGATGAAGAGTTTAAGAGTTTGGGATTTTGGTGAAGGAGCTTACATAGATACGAGTCAGCTATCTTAGAGAGACGTACTGTACCTGTGCGAGATCAGCTTGGTGTTAAATACATGTTGGGACATGTTGCCTAGAAAAAGAAAGATAACAAATGAAGAGTTTAGATGCAAAACGCTCTCTGTGCATTTTAGATGACTTAACATAACAGGTGCTAGATCTATACATTTAGTAAACTTCAAAAATCAGTCCATCTTCAAATGTATGTAGTGAAAAAGTTAAAGTGGTGTGCCCAGTAGAAGCTGTTAGATTCTGTATCTGTAGGGGTTGCATTGGTTTCTCTTCATCATGTTTTCTCATGTTTCTTTCTTCAATCATTCTCTCCATTGCCTCATATTGCTACACATCTTTATTTCACCCTGAAGAAATCCCTCCTCTCTGTCTTTCCATCCTTACTGAGCCTGCGCTTCTCTGCTTCTTTTCTCCCCTCTTCTTCTTCTTCTTCTTCTTCTTTTTCTTCTTCCCATCTCTGCGGCTGGCTGTTCAGGAGTCCCCCACCTCCTCCTCCCCCGTTGGGGACCTGTTGGCCCCGGCCCCCCCGACCCCCATCCCCACCAACCGCCCGCGCCCAGTGTCCTCCGCCTCCCTCCTCCACTCCTCCCTCTCCCCCCTGGCCTCGGGCCCCCAGGCCTGCGCTCTCCCTCTAGCTGCCACCGCGGCCACACTCTACCAGGTCCTCCTAGTGTGTGTGTGTGTGTGTTATGTGCGTGTGTGTTATGTGCGTGTGTGTTATGTGCGCGTGTGTTATGTGCGCGTGTGTTATGTGCGCGTGTGTTATGTGCGCGTGTGTTATGTGCGCGTGTGTTATGTGCGCGTGTGTTATGTGCGCGTGTGTTATGTGCGCGTGTGTGATGTGCGCGTGTGTGATGTGCGAGTGTGTGATGTGCGAGTGTGTGATGTGCGAGTGTGTGATGTGCGAGTGTGTTACGTGCGCGTGTGTTACAGTTGAGGACGATATTATTAGCCTCCCTCCTGAAATTAGACATTTCTCTTGATTTCTCAGTGAGAATGACCATTATGAACCGTTTCTGTTATTCTGGAAACAAAAACAGTGTTGGAGATAATGTCCGATGAGCAATGAATGCATTTTTCTATCGTTACAATGAGTTTAAACAAAAAAGGGCAAAAATGACAAGGACAAAATTATTAGCCCCCTGATCATAAATAGTCAATATGACGTCATTTATTAACCAAAACTGACACCAGGCACTTTGATCAGTTGTTACCTAGGTTGGCACATGCCCCACTAGGGATTTTGGCCCATTTCTTCACTGCAAAGTGTTCTAGCTGGTCCAAATTGCATTGATGCTGAGCATAGACATTTGCCACAGACTGTCAGTGGGATTGAGGACTGGACTTTGGGCGGGTCATTCCAGTATCATGGTTTTAGTGTCCTTGAAGAACCTCTGAACTAATTTAAATGTTTACTTTGGGTTACAATGTTGTTGGAGGACCCAGCAATCCAGATCCAGACCCAGACTCCCTGTGTCTGAGGCTGAATAACAGTCTAAAAACTTGATGCCCCCACCACTATGTGTAACTGTGGAAACTGCTTAGTCTCATTAGACCAAAGAAGCATTGGACACCTGCCTAGGTGATTGTTATTGACCTGGCCTCACCTGGAGTTTTTATTTCAAGAAAGACAGCTGTAAGAGCTTGTCATCATATTGGGCTTTGGGGCCATCATCACAGACGAACCCTTTTACTAAAGTCGGTGCATATCAGAGTGTTATTGAGCTTTGCCTATGAACATTTGGAAGTCAAAAATGAGTTTTGAAAGTCCCTGCTTTCATCTGATGAGATTCAATTGCAGCTGCTTTGATGCATGAATTCTGCTTCTGTCAGGCGAAGAAAGGGGTAGTCCTTAAAACTTTATAACATGGTTTCCACAATTAAACATGGTGGTGGAAGCATCATTCTGTGGCAGCCTCAGCCACAGGAAACCTTGTTTGGGTGTACGGCACCATAAAAACAGAAGATAATGATAGAATTTGGAAGGTGACCATGCAAAAATATGATCATAGAGGAAACTAAGATCTTCACTGGATCTTTAAATAAGATAATAACCCAAAACTTTCATCCAAAATTAAATCATGTTGTGGTTCAGATCTCAATCCTTTAGATAGTCTTTGAGGAGTGCTGAAAATGAATGTCCATCCTCAACATCCATGCAATTTGGATCAGGTTAACTATTTGCAATGAAAAAATGGGCCAAAATCCCTGGTAGGGCATGTGCCAACATAGTTAACAACTAATCAAAGTGCCTGATGTCAGTGTTGGTTCATAAATGGCACTCTATTGGCTATTAATGGTAAGGGGGCTAATAATTTTGTCATTGCCATTTTTACCATTTTTTGTTTAAACTCATTGTGAAAATGGAAAAATCCAAATTCAACTCATTGAACATAATTTCCATCAGTGTGTTTGTTTCCAGAATAACAGAAATGGTTCATAATCGTCCTTCTCATGAGAAATCAAGAGAAATGTCTAATTTCAGGAGGGGGGCTAATAATATCGTCCTCAACTGTACGTGCGCGTGTGTTACATGCGCGTGTGTTACGTGTGTGTGTAACAGGGCTTGACACTAGCACCAGCCAACCAGCCAAATGCTGGTAAAAGTGGGCAGTGGCTGGTAACAATTTCAATGTCACTAGCCAATTTGGCAGGTAGCTTATTCTACTGTATGACATATCAGAATTGCGTATATTCTGACCTTTGCCCCTTGAGTATCAATTGTTTGTATTTAAGTTCAAGAAAAAGCCCAGTTACTCAGTTCCTATTTGTTTATTTCCATGTAGAAACCCATATGCTCATCTTCTTGCTTTAAACACATCATCTTCTGAGGTTAGATGGAAAGTGTCATGATTAAAAAAAAAAAATCTAATTTGTGGCTTGTAGAATAGCTGGATGGCTAGTGACTCGGGAAAACCACTAGCCACAGTGGCCGGCAAGCGAAAAAGTTAATGTCAAGCCCTGGTGTGTAAGTGTGTGTGTGTAAGTGTGTGTTTTCGTGCATGTGCGTGTGTAAGTGTGTTCTGTGGGGGTTTGTATGTGTGTGGCCACATTGTACCGTGCATGCGTGTGTTCAGGTTTGTGTTCACATGTGAGTGAGCATGTCCGATTGCCCACACAGCCTCCCGTATGTGTTGAGCAGCATGCATCTCCTTCTCACCCTTTTTTTCAAATTGTTCACACGCAGAACTCACTGTGATTCCTATTTTCTGCTTTTGTTTGTCTGAAATGTGTCAGAGAATGTGATTTGAATTTGTTTGTCTTTTCTTCTTTTATTTATTTATTTTGTACATGTTGTGTTTTCTAATACTACTGATTCACTAACAGAGTGAAGGAAAAATTAATGAATGATATTGCCGTGATTACGATTGACTATGCCATTGTACTATGGGCTGGACTATGTAAGCATTTGTTTAGTGACGGGCGTAATCTCTAATTGTTTGGCATCGCGAAGGTATAAGACTGGTGGGCTGATGTTTTGAAAAACTTTTTTTGCATCCTGGGAGCTTTGAGAAACCCAAGTGATTTTTTTAATTAAAGCTGCATAGTTTTGAAGTTGAATGAATTGAGATGAACATTTTAAAGTGAAAAGGGAATGTGTCTTCAACTTATAACTTATATCGGTCCCAAAGTGGTAACTGCTAACTAAGTGTCTTTTTTTTTACCTTGGACATACAAGTCTGTTAATTTTACCTTACTGTGCATCTGTCAAGTTTTAACAGTCATTTTTCAGTTGCTGAGCAGCAACAAGATTTGCTCTTAATGTTCTGATGGAACGACTAAAAAAAATGTTTGCTGCTGATCGAAGTTCTATAAGTGTTATCGTCAGAAGTTGCTCAAAAAGTTTCCCTGTGCATTACAACCATAGCCCCATAATGCACTCCGTTCCACTAGTGGAGCACTGTAATAGTCGTTAAAAAGACCTAACTATCATAGTACTGCGCTACTACCACATTGCCCAGGGCCTTGCTTAGAAATACATTATGACTTGGTCATTGCTATTCTGGTAACTGCAAATTTATAACAGGGGCCATGTCCTAAGGGGTTAAATCGTAAGAGGTCTAACTGAGCCTCTACCTCCCCATACCAGGCTTCAGCAGCGGCAGCAGCTGTGTCCTCCACAGATCTACTGGGCCTGGGCGGCTCAGCGTCGTCCCTGAACTCCACCCCTCCTCCGGCTGCCGCTCCCGCCGCCTCCTCCAGTCTCCTGGTGGACGTCTTCTCGGAGAGCAGCCCAGTGGTGGCAGCAGCAGCCTCCCCCATCACCGTCCCTGCCACCGCTGCTCCTGTGGCCGACGACAATTTCTCCAGGTGAGACCGAGCTCAGGGGATATTTTTAATCTATTAGTTGGTCTGCCTGGCTCTCTGTCAGTCTGCTCGTTCGTTCATTCATGATGACCTTTGAATTTAACCTTCACATGCAACCATACAACCAAACATTGACCATCGTCAGTGAATTATAATACAAGGAAAAATGCACATCAATGCTATCAATTTTCATAGGTTTGTCTGCAAGAATAACGGGGTGCTGTATGAAAATCAGCTCCTCCAGATTGGCTTGAAGTCAGAGTATCGACAAAACCTGGGTAAGTAGCCCACTGTTTTCCCAGTCTCACCATAACTCTTTTCACCAAGCTTTCCAACACCCAGGCCACACTGTGTAATGTATTGGTATTCTGCATTCTTCCATACATATGTATCTTGTTTATGTCCTAGATTGTAAGTTGCTTTGCATAAAATTGCCTGCTAAATGTAGCGAAATATTTTTTTTTACGGCCAAAACAACATGGATGTGAAAGCGCAGCAGTTATTTGTGTATCTGACAATGCGGATCTTGCTATCCATGTTTGGCCAGTGACCGTCTTAATGTAATGCATTCTTGACGTGGTTAAAATGCTGAAATATTTGGACGAAGTGTCACTGATTGTGCTAAAATGGTCCATTTCAAGTCCACCAAGAGTTGCTTTTTGCCATCCTGCCAGATGGCTCTGATGTAACTGCATATATATACATGTAGATCTATTTTTTTTCCCCTACCCGTAGGTCGGATGTATGTGTTCTTCGGCAACAAAACATCGACACAGTTCCTCAATTTTGCCTCCTCAGTTGCCTGCCCAGATGGCCTTGCTTCTCATATCCTTTTTATGTCCAAAATGGGTACTACATCATTTGCTGTATAAAAAATAAGTATCTGAAAAAACACGAAAAAAAACCCTGCTGCGTTATAGCGTTAACAAAATTGTCGGGCGATATTGACCTCAATAGTTAACGCACCGTTAACGCGTTAACGTTGCCCAGCCCTATTTATTTTGTAAGTTGGCTGGCATAAGTCTTCATGTTTACCAGATGTGTCTAAAAGTGGAGGAGGGTGCTGTGGCGCAGCGTGCTAAGCCCCCCACATGTGGGCCTGCATGCCCATGGGGACTCGGGTTCAGGCCCGACCTGTGTCATGTCCCAACACTGGCCCATCTCTCTCCCACACTCTTCCTGCCATACTGACTCTGCCTTATGAATAAAGACCTAATAGCCTAAAGAAAAGTTGAATGTTACAAGCACGGCTTAGCTCAGTGGTTCCCAAGCTTTTTCTGCTGGCGTCCCCTTTTGGTCCTAGGAATATTTTTAGTGACAGGGCTCCAGAGTGCGACCAATTTGGTCGCATATGCGCCCATTTTTTTCAATGGTGCGCCTAAAAAATATTTTTAGGCGCACCGGTGCGACCAGCCATCAGTAGAACAAAATCAATTACCAAACAACTGTTTTAATGGACATCAAATTAATAGTCATTCTACAGTAGTGGCCCATCATCACACAATAAAACGTGTCGATGCGGTCATTCCTTCAACTCCGCTGAACTACCGGTAGCTTTCTCCCCGTTCCTCGTTCACAGGCAGCCCGACGTTTCAGAATAGAATGTTCGACTTCGCTCAACTATCCGAGTTCACATGTGCCAGCGAGTTTTGTGTTCTCAACCAGGCGACTTTTGCAACGGACGAGAGAGTGACAATCACGGTAAAAAACAGCAAAATGAGTCTGACTTGAGGATATTTTAAACACGAGGGAGTCGCAATCACAGGGAAAAACTAAATGGCTTGAGCGGATATTAAACATTGCCACGGGTGCGGATAATTACCCGTTTCAGCCGCGTGCAGAGCTGGCCAACATACTGCCCATCAGTCGGCAAGGCATCGTTCATGCACCTCGAGACAGCACGAGAGAGAGGGGGCGAGAGAGAGAGAGAGAGTGTGTGTGTGCGAGCGAGCGAGCGCACTTGTGCTATCGTGTCTGTTCGTTGCGCTTGCTAAGATACCACAATCATTATGCAGAGGGAGAGCGTTCAAAAACGGGGAAATAGACAAAACCCAATTCACCTCAGATTCCACTGTAAACATAGGCTAGGCTTGTGTCTAATGATTTTAAAAATCATGACATTTTTAGCAGGGTTTGTTAAAAAAAAGATCTATCCATCCATCCATCCATCCATCCATCCATCCATCCATCTATCCTCATATTGTAGCCTAACTCTGTGCTTGTGCCGTGTGCGTAGCCTTATTGCAGAAAAGGCTGGTATGTTGATCTTACTAGTCAAACACATACTAAAAGGCTATTAATTTGGTCTTTTCTACCAGCCAAACTGCTTGTAGCCAAGATGTGTTAGTTAGGTAGCCTACTGTCATGTCTTTTATAAGGAGCACATTTGGAAGACTAGCCTATAGCACATGAAAGTTATTATTATTAGAAAATTATTATTATTATATTATTGTTACTATTATTATTGCTATTGTTATTATTTGTAATTATTATTTTTTAAAGCTGAGGTGCGTGTGTGTATGGGGTGGTGAAAACATTTGGGTGCACTTAAATTTTGTGCTGGTGCACCTAAAAAAAATGTTTAGGCGCACCAGTGCAACCAGTGCAAAAAGTTAGTCTGGAGCCCTGAGTGACCTTCCATCTGCCCATATTCCCCAAACTTTTTCTGTCCTTAAATCTTGCTCAAATTGAATTAAAAAGTTGTGTGTATCAGTTCATCTTTAACCAGCCTGCTCACAGCTCAATGTGCATCTGAAGCCAGTTGACCCCACGGTGGACGGGGGAGCTCAGCTTCAACAGATTGTCAACATCGAGTGCGTCTCGGACTTTGTGGAGGCACCTGTCCTCAACATCCAGTTCAGGTAATGGCCTTTGCTGATTTTGTGTTTTTGTCTTGCAGTATTTGTTTGCACGATTATCATCCCTCCCAGAAGTGATACACAAAATATTTACATTATATTATCATATATTTACATTATTGTGTAACTGGTCTTATTAAAATGTCACATTTATAAGATGTTACGTTTAGAGGGCTACTGTGCTGTGGGCTGAGGGAGGACTGTTCTTCTGAATGACTCTTCACTTTGACCATGTGGGCTTCGAATACATTGACATGTTCTTCTCATGTTTACACCAGATATGGCGGCACCCTTCAGAATATTGCAGTCAAGCTGCCAATCACCCTCAACAAGTTCTTTCAGCAGACAGAAATGACATCTCAAGACTTCTTCCAGCGATGGAAACAACTTAGCGCGTGAGTTTATATCCTTGGTATTAAAGGTAGCTTGCGAAATGTTTAGTATTTCCAGGGATCATGTTGTCAATAGGGCAGCATACTGTAGGATTTGGAAATAAACTACTACAATTACACACTGGACTTTTTAATAACATGACATTGCTACACATTTAGCCATCATCCTACTTAACACAATATTACTAAATGTCACAAAACTGTTGCAGGGTGTCCGCAGGCTTTTAAAAAGTATTAAAAGTTGATAAATTCAAAAGGGAAAATGTAATGGCCTTAAAAGTAGTACATTTTATTTTTTGAAAAAAACGAGCCATTATTTTTTTTCACTTGTAGCATTTTGATTAAAAATTAAATGGTGACGTTAGACTCTAGCCCAAAAGTTGTCGGTTTGACTCCCGACCCGCCTGGTTGGTGGGTAGAGTAGTTCATCAGTGTGCTCTCCCTCATTGTCCTCCATGACTGAGGTACCCTGAGGATGGTACCGTCCCGCTGCACTTCTCCCTTTCGGGCGCTTTTTGCAAAAAATGTCCTGTTAACACTCGCAACGAATTGCCGTGATTGTTGTAAAAATGATCTAAAGGTAGTGAAAAAAGGTATTAAATGGTAGTAAATTTGACTTCAAGATTGGTGTATATACGCATTACAAATGTTACAACTGTCTGCACGTCAAGATTTTAACTGGGTCTTTGTATTTTTTTTTGCCTTTCATCAGCCCACAGCAGGAGGTCCAAAAGATCTTCAAAGCCAAGCATTCCATGGACACAGAAGTCACCAAAGCCAAGGTAAGATTGACAAATGTACTGGACTAGTGTGGTTTTGCCATTGCTCATTTGAATAAAGCTTCATAGCATAACTTTTTCAAAACTAAACTAAAACTAATCAGGGCTAAAACTCTAATCTTCGCTTAATAATTACTGGTGTGCCATGTTTGCTCTGCAGATCATTGGTTTTGGCGTGGCTCTGCTGGATGGAGTGGATCCTAATCCCTCCAACTTTGTGGGCGCTGGAGTCATCCACACAAAAACCACTCAGGTGGGCTGTCTACTGCGACTGGAGCCCAACATGCAAGCACAGGTAGGCCAACCTCTCGCTCACCCTGCCCTAATTCCGCTAAGTTTTATGGCAAAAACACCCTAGGATCAACCCATGATATGGTATCTTGGCATTTGCCATGGGTTTATCGTTTGTATTTTGTTGCATGTGAAATCCTGATGGCGGTTCATGTAAGAGATGTACTTATAGCAAGTACAAAAGTATTTTTTTAAAGAAGGCAAATGTAACGTCCTACATTCCAAAAAGAAAACTGCCTTTTTGTTTTGCAATGCTGTTTGATTTGTAGTTCACAAGTTTTCTTTATCTTGTCTCTGTTTTTTGTTTATTGTTTTGTTTTTTCTGTTTGTTTTTTGTTTTGTTTTTGTCTTTGTTGTGTCCTGTAGATGTATCGTCTCACCTTAAGAACTAGCCGGGACACGGTATCACAGAGGCTATGTGACCTGTTGTCAGATCAGTTCTAAAAGAGAATGCTCCGCGGCAGATAAGTTCTGAAACGGAACACTCCGTGTCAGAGGAGTTCTGTAAAAGAGTTCTCCGTGGCACTTCAGCCCGACCCATTGCCACTCCATCCCAGCCCACATCACTCCTGAGAATCATCTACTCTTCAACAGGCTTCCTGTTTTCGCACCAGTTAAAAGTTTAGCTCTCTGAATGGCAACACCCTCCAACCAACCAACCAACCAGTTTAGCATCCTTTGATCTATGTGTGTTTAATGTACAGTGTAAATTTGTTGTTTTTGTTTGTTTTTTACTTAAAAAGGGTGCTTTCTCACCACTTCGCTTTACTAACCATCCACGGCTTTAAAAAAAAAACTCTACTCTTTATGTCCATGTGCACACAAAGGTCAAGAAAATCTTGCGTTTTTACAGTTGGGAGGGTTTTTATATTGTTATTATTATAATTTTTATTCTCCCAACACAGAAGCAGGGTTTTATGGGTATTTTAACTGGAAGAACGAGATGTTCTAATGTGGCCTCGTTGCCCCCCATGCTGTGCAATGACTGCATCCAACTGTGCCTTCATTGTTTAATGGAAAAGACTGTTTATGTTTGCTTTTATATGAACAAAAAAAAAGAGAAAAAAAATATGTGTAAACTGTACATGCACTAATGATGTAGACTCTCTCCACAAAGTGTTTTATTCCCTCCAGTTACTGTTTTACAAAAAGAAAGATTGTGTGGTTGTTAGGCAGGATCATCTCCCAAGAGTCTGCAGTTTTATCATCAGTGTTGTCTGTTGCTTTTGCTGCCTCACCTGACTGTATTTTAAGTACCTTAAGTATATCTTCCAAATGCGTCTTGAAAACAAACAACTCTTGGTAGTCTGAGGCACTTACAAGTGAGTCTTGTATTTAAGTTTACTGAGGATTTAAGTGTAGAGGCGTCAATCCCTAACCTGGTTCTCGCCAAAATGTATGTGGTTTCGCAAAGCTTTGCCAAGGCAGAACCCATTTATCTGGAGAGAGCCAAGTTACTCAAGAAAGTAAAATACCCTGCCACAGATGTGATCCAACCAGCTCAGACTCAGCTGGGCGTAATGAGCACTGAAGACAAGTAGATCAGCTACTTGGTGAAGTAAGGAGACCATGGCAGGCTGTTTCCTTTATTAGCCCCACATTAACCCCCTCTGATGAAGTGCCTCTATGGCCCTGTGGCCCCCTCTGATGACTATGTTTTTCCCAAAGCATACAGGCTTACCTTTTAAGACACTCCATTGCAAGTGTTTTGCCACACATGTAATGATCACATAGTCACCTAAGTTAAATAAAAAGAATACTCTTATCTCACTGTCTTAAGACATAAATGTTTATTTTTTTTGTATTCTCACTCATGTACTGTCTCCCCATCATGACCACAACCATAAAGACTGTTACACAACATTTATATATATAATATATATGACTCCGTAGTTGACTCTGACTCAAACCGAGACTGTGTATACTCAAGAAGAGCTTAGGGTTCATGTGTGAGGCTAAATTACACATTTCCTGAGGAGTATTCCAAGAGAACATGGTTCAGTGATAAACCTGGCTAAGTTAACCTACAGGTTCAGTGGTAAACCTGCTAATAGATAGCCCACAGATGTCATTTAGTTCAGTAAATGGACACTCCAGGCTCTTCTATTGGATGATTTAGCACTACCTCAAGGTTAACTGAACCTGGTTTACTACGACTCTGACAGGTTCTGGGAATACTCCCCTGGCCATCAAAGGGCTCAGGGCTCTTCGACCTGCTTTGCCACTGGCTAAATGTGCTGTCTCTGCAGGTACCATACTGGCTAGCTAGGCCACTGCCTGTTACACCTGTGCCTTCAAGTTGTGTGTGTATGTTTTGGTTATTGATTTTATTTTATCTTTGTGCGTGTATTGTTTTTGTATGTGTGTATAAATGTGTATATACACCCAAACCTCTGCTATACTTCCAAGCATATCACAGGTTTTGTCAATTAAACCAGTGTTACACTTTTGTCTGTCTTGGCTTGTGTCCCTACTTGAGTGCTACTTTCGTTAATGCAATATGACATACACAGGAAAGTAAATAAATAAACACATGGACTCTGTTTAAACACATGACAAAACTCGGCAGATTAGCTTGAGGAAGGGGGCAGAGATGATAATGAAAAATCAGCTTTGACCAAAGCAAGAAACGAGCCGAGCCAAACTACAATGTTTGCAACTTATAAAGATACTGCACCTCTCAAGTCCAGTGAAGTTTGTCAGTAAGCTGTCTGCTGTATTTACAAAAGAGGAGTGCTGAACAAAAGCAGTTAGTCAAGAACGTTTATAGGGACTATGGTATTATCTTCTTAATACATAGGTCTTTTGGTTTCCTATACCCAGTAAAACAAAGGCACAGTGCTTGTGCATGATTACCACTTGTGACAAATGATGTTGATGGCAGGCTGCAATTCCTGGCCTAGGAGGACTGTGGGTGGTCTGCTCTCTGAACTGGTGTGAAAATGAATGTTACACATTTTGGGGGAGTCAGCAACCCATGTAGCCTACTGTACAAATATCATATCCTGCCAGGGGCAGATTACTGCACAGGCCTAACTGGGCTCGGGCCCAAGAGAAAGGGGTTCTGAAGCTCTAGCCTCTATAATTGCATTCTCATATTGTGTTAAAATCACAGATTTGACAACTGTATTTTCACATTTTCTCTGGGGACAACCCTGCACCCTCCAGACAACATATATTCTTCACGCCTGGCCTAAAACCCTGAATTGTTTTGTAAAATAGCAACACCCATTGTAGGGGAGCTTTCTTGTTGTCTGGCCCATGGGCCGATGGAATGATTAACCATCCCTGCCCCCAGCACTGTGGCCAGTGGTGAGGCTAGGAGGCAGACAGCATCGTGTCTGGCAACTAGGCTACTTAAGACTCCGACCTATTTTTGCACTGTTGCCTCACAGTTGGTCTGTAACTCTAAATGAAGGATGTGAGGCATACATGTACATGTTTAAAAAGAAAGCTGGTATCTATTCTGTCGTTGAGCAAGTGGGGTGAACTAGTTCAGTGGAATATAGGTGGCACATTCAACTATATACAGTACAGGCCACCTTCTCATTTATGCATTCTCTTTATTTTCTTAGATTTTCAGTGTGTGTTTTCATGGAGGTCATCAAAACTGTGCATGAACACATGTAGAATTATGTGTTCACCAAAAAATATCATTCTAGCTGTTGTCCAACAGCAATGTCAGCTGTCTATCCACCTGATGTGGCAGCCATTGCCTAGTGGTTAGAGAGTTGGTCTTTCAATCTTGGGGTTGCCGGTTCGAATCCCCCCTGACCACTCCATCCATGGCTGAAGTGCCCTTGAGCAAGGCACCTAACCCCACATTGCTCCAGGGACTGTAACCAATACCCTGAATAATAGTTGTAAGTCGCTTTGAATAAAACGAAAGCGTCAGCTAAGTGCAGTGTAATGTAATGTAATGTAATGATGTCAACACGGCACAACTGACGGCCTCACACATTTCAATACGTTATTTTTTGTCTATTTTCGAGTAAAAATGCCCAGTCAGTCATGTCGACCTTAATTTAACGTTAAAGTCCTCCAATAACCATTGTGGAACTAGAGTTTTGAGACCTAAAACCTCATTTTAAACACTTGCTAATACAGGCATTTTACAGACATTTTCTTGATATGATATTGAGTCAGAGCCAGTTACTTGGAGAGGTCAAACGTGTGTTGGAGTGAATCTGTGGCATGGTTTTTCACTTTTACTTTTAGTTTTTGTACCACTGTTTAACCTAGAAAACTAGCTATGTTTGACCAAGTGATCTATTATCAGATCAAGAAAGTATTGCCTGTATGAATTAAGATTGACTTGACTAACTGGGTGTATTTACTTGAAAATAGACAGAAAAATAAGCTTGTTGAAACGTGTGAGGCGCTCAGGTTTGCTGCGTTGACATCACTGTTTAGCATTTTTTAATATTTTTGTTTATTTTTTTCATCTTTTAATTTATTTTTCAAACACATAATTATGCATGTGTTCATGCACAGTTTTGATGCCCTGCCTAAAAATGTTCTATGTTCTGTAAATAGCCACAAAAATAAAGAGAATAAATTAAATTAGAAGGCGATCCCACACTTTTGGCCTACAGTACATAGGAGAATGCAATACAATGCCTTGGGGAGGGTTAGATTCACAGAATTTTTTGGGGGGAAAATAACTAACCATTTTCTTTTTTTGAATAAGAGTTGCCAGTTCTTAATTGCATACAGGCTACAGATCATTTCCACGACATTATTCCTTGACTAATTATGCGAAAAGAAATTAGAGCCTTAGATAGTAAATGATTTGGTGTTGTAATTATGACTATTTGACAAATTGAAAGAGTTGAATCATTTAATAGCCTATGATAACGTGGAATATGGCCTCAAAGATCATAGGAAAGCAGCAAAATGATGTATGATGAACAGATTTTAAACAAAACAAGGAAAATCAAGGCCTCAAAGATCATAGGAAAGCAGCAAAATGATGTATGATGATGAACAGATTTTAAACAAAACAAGGAAAATCATAAATGACCCCTCCCATCCGCTCCACTGTGAATTTGTGCTCCTATCCTCTGGGAGGCGTTTTAGGGTTCCCAACGCCGTTAAAAACATTTTAAAGATTTGTTTTGTCCCTACAGGAATAAGGGTGATTAATAATACAGGTTTTTACACGTAATCAACCTCTCCCCTGCTCTTTAGCCTAATTGTTCTTGTTATGTATTCTATTTGTCGTTGTAGGCCTACTCATTATATAATCATATATTATTAATCAGCTCAGCTATTTTATTCTTTTAAACACGCTACTGAGTGCTAATGTACATTTTGTATATTCACCTAATATTTAAATGTACTTTTATAATAACCTGTCCTCCTCTTCTGCTTTGTACAGGTGCAGTGTTTGAATGCTTGATTGTGTTTTGTGGGATTATTGTCTTTAAAGGGACACGGTGTGAGATTTTGAGTTTTTTATTTCCAGAATTCATGCTGCCCATTCACGAATGTTACCTTTTTCATGAATACTTACCACCAGCATCAAATTCTAAGTATTCATTATGACTGGAAAAATTGCACTTTTCATACATGAAAAAGGGGATCCTCTCCATAGTCCACCATTTTGAATTTCCAAAAATAGCCATTTTCAGCAGCAAAAATTACTGTACTTGGACCATACTAGAAAATATTTGTTTATTTCTTAGTAAACTTTCATGTAAAGATCACATTTGGCCATAGGCAGCCCAGTTTCAATGAGCAGCATAGTTGCAGTACCTTTTTGACCATTTCCTGCACAGTGTCCCTTTAAATGTTTGTAGGCCTAGGCTATGTCTGTGGTGAAACTGAAGACAAATATTCACTCTGTGGACAATCACTATTCGTATTCGTATTCGTAAATTATGCGACATGTCTTGCTGCCAGACTGGTGACAAACCCACACCATCATAGCCAGCCGCTGTGCGTAAAATACCCCAGAGTGCGGTAAGAGCGGCATCAAACATCTGGCAGAGCAATAAGATGTATTTTGTATGCCCCCAGGGGTCTTTCCCATAGTGCAGTACCGCTGTTGTACACCAGACGAGCTCAACCCTCTCGGCAGACCATCACAGAGGTAAAAGGGTGGAGTCTCTCCGACATTGTTGGTCGCGGTCCAAACTACAGGGGGAAAACACCAAAAACCGTTTTGATCAGAAACGTGTGATCGAAATAAAGGTGGTCCCCATCCTCTCTTCCAACGCGGACAGTGTTAGATTCTTTGAAGAACTTGTTGAACATCTTGCAGGTAGGATTGCGCTTTCTTTCCTTTTCTAAGATTGGGTTGTTACATTGTAGTAGCGTGTACAGCCGCCGGAACAAGTGCAGTTTCATTTGTTTCGTGGCTTAACCAATGTTCTCCTGTTTATTGTTCAAATGCAGTGACACACTATCTTTACAAATGTGAACAGTAACAGAATTCGGGACCGATTGTTTTTCATTTCGTCAATACTAATCATTCAAGGGAAACTCACTCCCTTTGTCTTGCGGCTATATAAAATGAGCTCACCTTGCGGAATTCCGCATATGGTAAAGCACCTTGTTGCGTGGATTGGCCCTCGGATATGGCAACAGGACATTACACTTAAACAATCAATTCGTACGAACAGTCAGATACAGGTTTGTCTAGGTCGGGACCCTTGAAAAGTATTTTCTCAAAATTGTAGGATAGTCTGGTGCACCATGGACCATTAGATGGAGCACGGATGTTTCACTGCATTGATTTAGGGTTAGAATTGTGGAGCTGACAGTGTAGGTTTTTTATCCTCTCGTAAGTTGGCCTTTGCAGTCTACTTTTGAAGGACAGTCTAATGCACATGCATACTTGATAACTTAATTCGAGACTAGGCTATGTCAGTTCTGCTCTACAAATCAAAAAGGCAGTAGCCTAACTGCGTTGTTGCGTAAAAGTGCGTAAAAGATTCATAAAATGATTAATCTGCAAAAAATGTAGTAGTATAGAGTAACTTAACAGCCGCATGTCAAAAATCTACCTGGAACTACTTAGGCTGGACAACAGAATAATTGTAAAGTCATTTCACTCAGTTTGGAGCTATGCGCTGACACTTTGCTTTGTAGGGCAGAGTTGTCCCCAAACATTTCAGAAAATGTCCATCTCACAACACCTGTTTTATACAGCGTCTAGGCTACATCAGTGTCACTTTTCAGTATGTGACAGCTGATTTATTTCATAGTCTTGACCCGACAGTGACTTTGTAAACACAGGATTAATGAGGCATTCGCACAATAAAGCTTTTGTTTGTTTTGAATTGACAACCAAATGGCAGAGGAGGGGCATGTAACTAACAGATAGGTGAGAGAACCAGGCAGCCTTGAGAGGCCAGATGGGGAGAAGACCCACTACAAGGTTACTTTAGGCTAAACACAGGCAGAGTGAGGTCAGAGTGAGTTCTGTCAATCTGGATGGCCCTTTCAAAACCAGGCATTTTGCAAAACAGATTTTTATTGTCAACTGCTCTAACATTTATTATCTTCATCATAACATCATTTCAGACAGTGGTACAGATTTATAGGCGTCATTTATGAAGTGTGGTAAAGGATTGTGGATGCTCAGATTGCATACTATACACTACATGGAACTGGCACTAACCAAGAGTCTAATTTCAATAGTTAGTCAACCCAATGACATTCAAAGACAGTTATGACTGGCCTCAACCCTCAAGGCTGCTCACTGCTGCTGTAGATACAGCAACATTGATAGAGCTAAATGCTTTCCTGAAAAGTAGAACTACTTATGTGGATAAGGGTGCCGAAAAGTTTTTTTCTCACCTCATCTAGTCACTGTATTCCTTTGCTCAAATCAAACCAGTGACCCTAGATCCCCAGACCACCTGTCTAACAATCAGGCCGCAGCTGCCATTGCTATTTACAGACTGCCATGCAGATGCAATGGTGTTAAATTAGAATGTACAGTCATTGGTGTCGTCCAAGATGGATCTATTAAAAATGGTCCAGGAATACCATCTAAGTATGTGTGCCTTTTTCAAGATGCGCTCATGGGATTATTTACTTTCTACTAATAAATGAGAATGAAGAAGTAGAACGAGATTCGAATGGATTCTGAATGTTATACTCTGTGTCTACTCCGTAACCACACAAACATGAGTTGTCAGAAGATGTCATCATTTTGTTGCCTTGCCAACTCAGGTATTCCGAAGTGGAACCCTAAAATGGCCCTTTATAGTCTGTGGATCCACTGTCTTGTCTGGCAAGCCTGTGATTCACACCATTGCCAGACTGTTGCCTCCCTCACACAAAAAGCAAACCCAGTGGGGCATGATGAGATGTTTTTACACTGACACACAAAGCGTTACCCAGTCTCTTGCTGCCTCAAGGCCAGCCAGTTCACAGCTTTGGCTAGAGTAGCTTTTTTTTCCCCCTGTGTGCAGATGAGGTCAGACATTGCTCTTTCAAAACCGATACTGAGGCTCTAAACCCAAAGGAAATCTTTGAAAACATGGTCAGCACCACACCTAAAAAATTGTTGGTTGGATGTAATCATCAGTCACACACTTTTTGTGAGGCATGTGTGCCAATACATTTAATTGGTGACCAGAGGCATGTATTACCAGTTCAGAAAGTTAAAAATTCAGCTCTAAATTTCATCCAGCCATCTCTGAATCATCTGATCGTATTGAGCTCTAAAAAAAAGGCACTTTAGATCAGCTGAGACAGTTGTGCCACCTGAAGTGAAACATTGAAACGCCTCAGTTGGTGGTGATACAGTGCCAGAACTCCACTCTTGAAGGTGATGAAACACTTGACCGCTTTTTGAGCAACGTTGCTGGGCAACGGCATGATTGGCTCCTAATTATCCGATAAAATGATTGAGAAAATGCTGATCCAAGTTCTCATTCTCTGATTAAAAGTGGTGTAGTGATAAACTATACAAATTAAATCTTGTAGTATCATTGCTCAAAAAAATTCCTTTAGTAATGCTGTATCACTGCCACTCCCTATTCACACTGCCAGCTCCATTCATGACTCAGGGAAATGGCAAACAGACTGATAAGAACAGGCAAGCTGAACTACCAGCATGACGGAAATGGTGTTCTGTGCAACAAAAAAAGCAAGCTTAAGTTTAAAAAAAAAAAAGTGAATCCTCATTATGTATTTATTTAGACCATGTTCTTCACAGATGCGTTTTGGCCCAAGCCATCGGCAATGGACTCTAAATCACTGAGGCTGCATGTTTTTTTTTACTTAAATTAAACAGACAAATAACAGACAAGGATCTTAAGAAATCCTCTATTCCAGCAGTGAAAAGAACAATGCATCAGACTATAATTATGTCATCGCCCAAACGCTTTTTGTCAAGTCCTGTAATTTTGGTGTCTTTGGCTTCTCTCTGTTTTGAAGTTTTATACAGTTTTCTCTTGGTGAAGTAGCCTCTTTGTGCAGATGGGGCCCCTAGGAGACCCGTTCACTCTATACTGGAAAGACTCAACTATCATAACAACATTGCTATGACATTACCGAGAGCCTAAATTAACAGATTACGACTTGTTCGTTACAATATTGGTGACAATGAATACGGTTATAACAGGGGCTCTCCACAAAGCGACTAAAAAGGCCATGTTCTTTCTCTCCTTTTTTTTAGAATGGGGGCGTACGAGGAGAAGAAGGAGACATGTGGGACCATCTGCCTGAAGTACCTGCTCTTCACCTTCAATTTCCTCTTCTGGGTGAGTAAAGTGCTCCCACTGTGTGGCTCAGTGCACTATGAGTATGCCCTGGTCTGAACCCTCCGGATTGTTTCCAGTGCTCTAAGTTAACACCAGTCAACCGGCCTAATGGTGGTGAAATTTCAGTTTGGCAGGTAGAAAAGACCAACTTACCAACCACTTTGGACCCATTTGTGAGTGTATGTTTGGCTAGTAAGAGATCAACATCTACTCGCCATTTTGGCTGGTGGTGATCAAAAAGTTAATTTAGAGCCCTGATTGTGTCTACCTTAGGGGAAGGGTTTAGAGTTTCACTCTATTTTATCTACACGTGTATAGAGCAGAGGATATACTGTACCTATATCAGACATGCAGAGTAGGACAGAGTGAGCAACAGTGTCGCAAAGTAAGGCCAGACAGACAGGGCGGTTTGCTAATGCAGCTTGGCTTTGTTTGGAAAGAAAGTGCATCTGCACAAGGACGTCTAGAAGAGATACTGGAAGACTGGCAGCCTGGTAGCCTGGCGATGCCATCCTATGTACTTCCACCACCCAAAAATTTTGGCTCTGCACATAGTCTGGCGAAACCGTCTTAGCTCGGTTCGCTCACTGTTCTGCCAATCAGCAAACAGTTGAGAGTGGTGACGCAGAACTCACCCGCAGAGTCCATTACTGATTGGTAAAGGTAACACTATTCACACTTTTGTCTTGTTATTTGTATGCTTTTGCAACACTATATAGTAACAGTCATGCTAATAAAGTACAATTTTAATTTTAATTTTAATTCGGAACTCCAATGAATAAGCTCAGACCATCTCCCAATCTCCATGGAGACGGATTCCTCTTAGCTTTCGCCAGACTGTTTGACGGAGTCAACACTCAGCTTTCGCTCAGGCTAGCAGCCTGTGCCTGTGATGCGACTTTGAATTTTGTACCAAAGTCTATTCTCAGTTCTTCCAGATCTAGATAAGCTTGGGGCAGCTGTAGTCTAATCGTTAAGGAGATAGGCTTTAGATCAGAGGGTTGCAGGTTTGAATCTCAACCTTTCACCCCCCCCATGGCTGAGGTGCCCTTGAGCAAGGCACCTAACCCCATACTGCTCCAGGGACTGTAACCAATACCCTGTAAATAACTGTAAGTCTCGTTGGATATAAGCGTCAGATAAGTATAATGGAATGGAATGTAAAATACGTACCCAGGACGAAAATGAATGTATGACATAGCTCTGCCCACTAATACTCTGAGGCATTTGGAATAACCTACTGTACTGTACTGTACTGCTACTGTACATGTACTTTGGGTAACACAGATGTGATTTGTTTTTAAACCGCTCAGCTGGCCGGGGGGGCTGTGATGGCAGTGGGCATCTGGACAATAGCGGAGAAGAGTGACTACATCAGCCTGCTGTCCTCCAGGATCTATGCTATCTCTGCCTACATCCTCATCGTGGCCGGCATCATTGTCATGATCACCGGAGTACTGGGATGCTGTGCCACCTTCAAGGAACAGAAGGGGCTTCTGAGGCTGGTAATAAGACTAATACATGCACACACACACACCAACTTTGCCATTATTCTATCTCGATTTGTGAATCTTTTTGTACGTTACAAAAAGCCAATCATTTTTAGCATACTGGGGGCGTGTGTGTGTGTGTGTGTGTGTGTGTGTGTGTGTGTGTGTGTGTGTGTGTGTGTGTGTGTGTGTGTGTGTGTGTGTGTGTGTGTGTGTGTGTGTGTGTGTGCGCGCGCGCGTGTACGTACGTACGTATGTGTCAGTAATTGGGTATAAGCATGAAAAGAGAAGGCCTCAGTCCTGTATGCTGCTTCTTCCACTCTTGGCAGGATAGCTGATACTGATTTAAAACTGATATAAAATCATGTTGGAAAATATTACACATAATCTGAAAGTATAAACCCCACATACTGAAGATCCTTCTACCATTACAAGAAACTTAAGCCTTCGACTGCATTAAAAAAAAAATCACCTCAGAACTGAGAAGTCTTTGTCGTACCATGCGGTGCCAAGACTGGAGATGCAGTATCTTGGTATCTGCAGTATCAGACTTCTTGGCGCTAAAAGAATAGAACACTGTGTGAAAGAGTGTCTTGGGAAATGCCAGTGTAGATGAATGTGGAAACTGAGATATTTAAATACACAGCTGCACTTCTAAGGAATATGACACGAGAATGCTCTTTGAATAAGTAGTTAGAAAAAATATAACAGGTCAGAAATTAGAAACTTAACTTTTAAAAATGTAGTCAAAAAACGGGGAAACAAATAAAACCAGCGCGGCCAGTAATGGTCATGGAGTGGTATTTGCAATGAAGGATATCGGTTGGCTGTCTGTAAGTATAAGTGGTCAAAGCTTTTTTGTAATCTTTTATAATTTGCAATGCTCTGGATATTAAGAAGGGACTGTTCAAAATCCAGTCTCTTTTGGGGCAGCCCCAGAATGTCTTGCTTTTATATCTTATTCAGTAAACCACAGTGTTGTGTCTGAAATTTGAACTGAGATAGGCACAGAGGGGGGAGGTCATCTAAGCAAAGACATGCCCATGCTTGCAGTGGTATGCAGCAGTCGAAGTCTGTGTGTGTGTGTGTGTGTGTGTGTGTGTGTGTGTGTGTGTGTGTGTGTGTGTGTGTGTGTGTGTGTGTGTGTGTGTGTGTGTGTGTGTGTGTGTGTGTGTGTGTTGGAGTTGGAGAGAGAGGGAGAGGGAGAGGGACGTAGAGAGAGAGAGGGTCTGAGAGAGAGGAGAGGGACGTACATGTATGAGAGAGAGAGAGAGTGTGTGTGTGTGTGTGTGTGTGTGTGTGTGTGTGTGTGTGTGTGTGTGTGTGTGTGTGTGTGTGTGTGTGTGTGTGTGTGTGTGTGAGTGCCTCCATGTCTGTTCAGCTGAAACAGGTGGTTGAGCTGAGGGAGTGAGGGAGCAGAGCAGTGGTAGACCCCCACCCACCTCACTCCTACCCCACACACACACACACACACACACACACACACACACACACACACACACACACACACACACACACACACACACACACACACACACACACACACACCTCCTCAGCTGTGATTTATATGGGCTGGGCAAAGGCAATACTTCAATACCATTACAAAGACCTGACTCAGCTCCTTTCCCTCCTACCACACTCTCTCTCCCTCCCTCTCTCCCTCCCTCTCTCTCTCTCTCTCTCCCTCCCTCCCTCCCTCCCTCTCTCTCTCTCTCTCTCTCTCTCTCTCTCTCTCTCTCTCTCTCTCTCTCTCTCTCTCTCTCTCTCTCTCTCTCTCTCTCTCACACACACACACACACACCTCCCTCTAATAGCAGCTGGCCTGGGCAGGCTATCATCAGCTCTGACTCATATTGAAGGCATATCCTGCACTTGTATTTCTTTAATCTTAGTAATGGCATTTCTCTGTAACTGAGTCAAAGTCTTGATGCACTGTTTAGCTGGAAAACACATTGACAAGTGTGTGTGTACTTTGTTATTCTCTGTCAATATTTTTGATACGTCATGTGGCTTTTTTGCACACGGGCAGAATCGAGATATATATTTGTGTACGACTCTTTGGATTTTAATATCAATGTTGGTTAGCATCAAATTAAATGTAATAAATTGTAAAAAGTAAGTGTGCATTGTCTCCTTTAAATGTAGACTTGTGTAGACAAACACAGATCGTTTCCCAGTTTTTGCCTCTGTGCACGTGTGCTAAAAGAAAGCATCATTTTAACTTTGTTTTTGTTTGTTTGTTTGTTTGTTTGCTTGTTTGTTTTGTAGTACTTTGCTTTGCTGCTCTTTATTTTCCTGCTTGAAGTCCTGGCTGGTGTCTTGGCCTACGTCTACTACCAGCAGGTACGTGTTTGGATGTATTGTATGCAGGGCTGGATTAAGGCACAGGCAAGATAAGGCTGCAGCCTATGGGCCCCACCTGCCTGGGGGCCCCACTTGGCCAAAGCAACATTTACTGCAGAATTCCGAAAGTACCACACTGAACAATTATTTTTTTCATGTTGTCACTAGTTGGCAAATGTGTTATTTCTGGTTCAGAATTACGATGCCATCAGTTGTCACTGAATTTCTCCTCGATGGGGGCCTACAGCGCCTGGACCCTAGGGGCCGCCTTAATCCAGCCCTGACTGTATCATTGAATGAATTCATAGACAACACATCATATTACATGGCAGCTATACAGAATGGACAATAATGTGTTCTAAACTTTTGACTGTAAGTTTAGCCACCATTATAGAGAGTAGCAGTTTTACCAGAGATTATCTTATCCAGTCTCTCTCGTTCTACACTGGTCCTGTACGGAGCTTTGAAATGGTTCCATGCAGTCATGTCATGTTCCCTGCCAAAATAATGTCAGTATAAACATTGATTAAAACTTGTATTCCTAAGCTATAAATGTGTGATACAGGTTGCTTGGCTTTCACTGCTCTGCCCAGCTCAATGGGAAATCCATCCTTTTTTAACCTCTGGCTATTCAGTAGGCCTTTGTACCATTCATATCCATATAAATAACTGGAAGAATTAGGATGTTCTAAAACATTTGATCGGCAGTGTATGTTGTCACTAGTTGCAAGCAGGGAGATTTGATCATTATAGAACATACAATTTTAAATTGTTTAACATTTCAACTACATAGAGAACGAAATAGGCTTCTAGTTAGAGAACTAACTAGTGGATATTATTTATAGCATTTTTACTAGTCAAATACGCTTTAATAATAATTTCACACTTGAAAGGCTGAACTGCAGCTCCCCCTGTTTTACAGGCACAGAACTGCACCCTGTCCTTTTGTCACTCTTCTTGACCATACTTGATTGACAACACACAGCGATGATGGGTTGTGTGCCTCATCAGTCTGATGTTTAACATTTAGGAAAATCCCCTCGCTGTTGTCTGCATGGACTATGTAGGGAGTGGGACCCTGCCTGCACTAGACCACTGACATCTAACCTATATCCATCTTATTCCACACAAAGTTACAACCATCTACAGCATATGGAACTGTTGTGCATAATTATAAAACTATAAATAAAATGACTTTTATCGTTGACAGCTGAACACAGAACTAAAGGAAAACCTGAAGGAGACCATGACGCAGAAATACAACGTGAAAGGCGATGAGCACGTCACAGAGGCCGTGAATAAACTACAACAAGAGGTGAGACAGATATATAGACAGATGAAAGTTTGGACATTTGTAATATGTGGGGTTGGGGGCCATTTTGAAGCAGTATCAGTACAGTTGTATTAAATGCTATAAAAATATTTGGTTTGAGTTAGTGATCAGCAATACCCTTTATGCTGTCTTCCACTTTTTGCATTTTTGTTTAGTTAAATTCCATTTGGAATAAAGTTTGTCTTAATTGTTGTTAAGTTAATCTTAATTATTAATTATTTCTTTTCCCGGCCTGTCGTGTGGTTGCAGTTCAAATGCTGTGGCAGCAACAGTTCTTCAGACTGGGTTGAGAGCAATTGGATCAAGACAGGGGAGGCTGAGGGCCGAGTGGTGCCCGACAGCTGCTGCAAGACCATCACTGATAAATGCGGCAAGAGAGACCACCCCTCAAATATCTACAAGGTTGAGGTGAAATTCTTTTACGACCTTTTTCTTTTTTTTCTTTTATATTCGTTGTTTTTCACTTGAAATGACCTTCTAAAAAGATTTTTAAAAATACATTTGCATGTAAACACAGCATGTGGTTAAAGAAACACCATTGTGACAAGAGCGTTTTAGAAATCTCCATTAAAAACTCAGTTTAGGGAGTTAAAAACTCCATAAAAGTCAATGTATGTGTAAACAAATGTCCCAAATGTACTGTATGTATTTACAAGAATATTTGCATACGTCTGAATAGGATCTATATCTTTGAGCCTTCGTTGTTGAACAGTTAGGTGGATATGGATAGGAAATGATGTGGCCGGACTGGGAAATGGGAAAGCTGCATTACATTACACTCGTGTTTCTCAACAGGGGCGGTACAGCCCCCCAGGGGGTGTTGGAGAGCTCTCGGGGGGCATTAAGAAGGATACAGCTGAGAGGGGCGGTGATTAGTTGCCATGGGGGGCATTAGTCCATTTAATTTTTCAATACTAAGGGGGGCGTTGTCAGTCTTATGATGATGTCAAAGGGGCGTTGGGAGGCTTTTGATGAGGACAAGGGGGGGTTTCTTCAAAAAAGGTTGAGAACTACTGCATTATACAGTCACCGTCAGTGCTGCCTTTATCCGAAGCGACCACTTATTTAGGTAAAGGAGATATGGAGACAGTCCCTGGTATGGAGCGATGTGAGGTTAGATGCGTTGCTCGCCCAGGGGCACTTCAGCCATGATAAATGATATGGGATTCAAACCTGTAACTTTCCTTCTCCTAGACAACCATTAAGCCAATGACACAAACAAAAATGTGTTTTTGTGTAAGAAAAAAACTAACATGCCATTTACCTGTATTTTTGCTTGAAGGGTGGCTGTATAACAAAGCTAGAAAACTTCATCCTGGACCATCTAAAGATCATAGGTGCTGTTGGAGTGGGCATAGCATGTGTCCAAGTAAGTGCACATTCCATGTTGGGAGTTTTATAACATTGATGTAAGATTACAACAGTAACAATTTTCTGTTAAAAGTGATGGCATCATTATTATTATAATGATTAATGCATGATAAATGAGAAGTGTGAAGACCAAGTGAGCTACTGCTCTGTATGTGGTGGGAAGTACCATATACTGTAGTAATAATAATTGTAGGATTACAGTAGATAAACTAGAAATGCATTCTCACAGAAAATGCTGGAAGCGGGCTTGCCTTTTGGGGCAGAGATGAAACAAAGTACTATTGAGAAAACAAAGCTGAAATAAATCTTGGAAAAACTCCATCCACCCAGTCAGAAGTTATGGGCCAAACAATTCAGCCATCTTGGATTCAGCCATCTTGAAAGTGTTGTAGCTCTGCGTTTTGGGGATATACTAAATGACATACATGGTATTTTAAGTTGGCTAAGGAACACTGCATATGATATAATTTTGAAAATCAACATGGCTTCGAGCGGGATTCGAACTCACAACCTCCATATCTGTAATCCAACCCCTTTGCCATTGATATTAAATGACATACAATACATGATATTTGAAGTTGGCTAAGGAACACTGCATATGATATCATTTTGAAAATCAACATGGCTTCGACTGGGGTTCGAACCTCCAACCCCCATATCCCTAATTCAGCACATTTGCCATTCATACTAAATGACATACATGGCATTTTAAGTTGGCCAAGGAACACTGCATATGATATAATTTTGAAAGTCAACATGGCTTTGACTGGGATTCGAACCCCCAACCTCCATATCTGTAATCCAGCACATTTGCCATGCATACTAAATGACATGCATGGCATTTTAACTTGGCCAAGGAACACTGCATATGATGTAATTTTGAAAATCAACATGGCTTTGACTGGGTTTCGAACCCCCAACCTCAATATCTATAATTCAGCACATTTGCCATACATACTAAATGATATACATGGCATTTTAAGTCGGCCAAGGAACGCTGCATATGATATAATTTAGAAAATCAACATGGCTTTGTGTGGGTTTCGAACCCTCAACCTCCATATCTCTGATGCAGCAGCATGCATTACCACTAAGCCAAGCAGCTAATTATCATGCATAGTCCAGCAAGACTATATTACATTGCATTGCAGAGCTGAACAATAGGCTTCTAGAATGCTTGCTCGCACCTGCTCGTTAAGAATGGAATCTTGAGACAGTGACAGTTGAAATGGAATCCTTCACTGGCTGCACCTGTTGTGATTGACTGAAAGACAGTTAGTATTGAGCCTTTAACAGGGGAGAAAATGAGAATGAGTTTTTTTGTCTTTACAACATCGTTGTAAAAAAACTAAAAGGAGTTGGCACGTGTCCTTTTCACAGATCGGAGTCATGCTTGTGATCTCTCTAACAGTCTTTGAATTAAGTTTATAGGTGAAAGGGTTCAGGCACAAATGGACCTCCGTGTGGGACATGCGCTGATCTCTTGAAAAATGCACTTTTCAAAAGACTGGGATTCTCCATAGAGCCAGGCCTGTTTTTTTTACAAACCTGCCATTTAAAAAGTATTGGGAGTTGGGAGATGAAACTTTCACAATTTGGAGACATCCCATAGAGCTCGCTAACAACGCGTCAACTAAACTTCTAGGTGAAAGTGTTGATGTTTTATGACCGAAAAAGCCTCCTACACTCTAATCTCTAGAGTGGCGGAACCTTGGTTCATGGAGGTTCCACCACTGTTTCCAATGGGGACCCAGGCTTTCACTAAATCGCCAAAAACGGGAAAACGACAAGAGACACGGAGAAGCCTATAACGAAACGCGATCTCCAAGCCGAGCCGGTCGTTTTAGTGTTTGAACGGTGTCTCTATCTCGAAAGGCCTAGGAGGAGATCCATTTTCTATTTTTACTGTCCCTGTACAAGAGAACCAACTAGAAATGCATTCTCACAGAAAATGCTGGAAGCGGGCTTGCCTTTTGGGGCAGAGATGAAAAAAAGTACTATTGAGAAAACAAAGCTAAAAGAAATGTTGGGAAAAATCCATCCACCCAGTCAGAAGTCATGGGCCAAACAATTCAGCCATCTTGGATTCAGCCATCTTGAAAGTGCTGTAGCTCTGCGTTTTGGGGATATACTAAATGACATACATGGTATTTTAAGTTGGCTAAGGAACACTGCATATGATATAATTTTGAAAATCGACATGGCTTCGAGCGGGATTAGAACTCACAACCTCCATATCTGTAATCCAACCCCTTTGCCATTGATATTAAATGACATACGATACATGATATTTGAAGTTGGCTAAGGAACACTGCATATGATATCATTTTGGAAATCAACATGGCTTCGACTGGGGTTCGAACCTCCAACCCCCATATCCCTAATTCAGCACATTTGCCATTCATACTAAATGACATACATGGCATTTTAAGTTGGCCAAGGAACACTGCATATGATATACTTTTGAAAATCAACATGGCTTTGACTGGGATTCGAACCCCCAACCTCCATATCTGTAATCCAGCACATTTGCCATGCATACTAAATGACATACATGGCACTTTAAGTTGGCCAAGGAACACTGCATATGATGTAATTTTGAAAATCAACATGGCTTTGACTGGGTTTCGAACCCCCAACCTCAATATCTGTAATTCAGCACATTTGCCATCCATACTAAATGATATACATGTATGGCATTTTAAGTCGGCCAAGGAACGCTGCATATGATATAATTTAGAAAATCAACATTGCTTCTTGTGGGTTTCGAACCCTCAACCTCCAATCTAATGCAGGTCATGCATTACCACTAAGCCAAGCAGTTAATTGTCATGCATAGTCCAGCAAGACTATATTACATTGCATTGCAGAGCTGAACAATGGACTTCTAGAATGCTTGCTCGCACCTGCTCGTTAAGAATGGAATCTTGAGACAGTGACAGTTGAAATGGAATCCTTCACTGGCTGCACCTGTTGTGATTGACTGAAAGACAGTTAGTATTGAGCCTTTAACAGGGGAGAAAATGAGAATGAGTTTTTTGTCTTTACAACATCGTTGTAAAAAAACTAAAAGGAGTTGGCACGTGTCCTTTTCACAGATCGGAGTCATGCTTGTGATCTCTCTAACAGTCTTTGAATGAAGTTTATAGGTTAAAATTTTCAGGCACAAATGGACCTCCGTGTGGGACATGCGCTGATCTCTTGAAAAAGGCACTTTTCAAAAGACTGGGATTCTCCATAGAGCCAGGCCTGTTTTTTTTACAAACCTGCCATTTAAAAAGTATTGGGAGTTGGGAGATGAAACTTTCACAATTTGGAGACATGCCATAGAGCTCGCTAACAACGCGTCAACTAAATTTCTAGGTGAAAGTGTTGATGTTTTATGACCGAAAAAGCCTCCTACACTCTAATCTCTAGAGTGGCGGAACTGTCGTTCATGAAGGTTCCACCATGGTTTTCAATGGAGACCCAGGCTTTCACAAAATCGCCAAAAACGGGAAAACGACAAGAGACACGGAAAAGCCTATTAATATACGCGATCTCTAAGCCGAGCCGGTCGTTTTAGTGTTTGAACGGTGTCTCTATCTCGAAAGGCCTAGGAGGATATCCATTTTCTATTTTTGCTGCCCCTGCACAAGAGAACCAATAATAAATAATTAACAGGACTTAGAGATTACTATAATCGGGCCTTGCTCTGCAAGAGCTCTGCTCTTGCTCCGCAAGCCCGCTTAATAAACAGGACTTAGAGATTACTATAATCGGGCCTTGCTCTGCAAGAGCTCTGCTCTTGCTCCGCAAGCCCGCTTAATAATGAATAAAAATAATAGGATTACAGTAACAGTAACATTTCTATATGTCTGTGGGGAAGCGAGGCTCACTACAAGGCCTGAGGCAGCTGAGCTACACCTCTACAGTACTCCTTGTAGCAGCCATTTAAAAACACGAAAGTCCTCTTTCAAATTGGCTTGGCCTTGCCATTCGTAAAGTTCCAGTCAGTTTACCTTTCCCTCCATGTTATGTCTGGTTCGGGTCTTCTGATAGCAGATAACTCATGTTGCCAGATAACTAACTAATCAGGTTAGAGGGAGGGGGGGATGAAGGATGATATGGCCACACCAATTTAATTTGTTGGTTCTCGGATTCGCCTCTTGTATTTTGTAACAAAATGGAAAAAAAAAAAATCAGTTTCAATACCCCAAAAAATGAAATCGCTAAAAAAAACGAAGACTGCATGTTTTCATTAACGGGGAGGTGTCTGTTTAGTAGTTGGAGGTCATGTGACGTAGAGAACCAATAAAACCACTCCATTCAACATGCCGATTACGACTAGCGAATCAGGAAACGTGTTACATTCAAACATTTACAGACAAACATGCAATGGCAAGTTGAAGCCCCTGTGGGTTAGCAGTAGCAGCGGTGAAACACAGTATTGCTCTTAGTGGAATTAGTGGAGTGGGATAGCAGCAAAAAAGAAAAACAACAACTATTCAACTGTTGAATCATCTCAGTTTATTCAAACCAGATTAATATAATAATTGTTCTGTGAGCTAATTTTGTGCCTGGTCTATTTGGCTGCCTTAATTCCCTTCTACACTGTCCTTCTCCATGTCCAGGTGTTTGCCTGTCTTGCACCTTCCTTTGGAGGTCCATGTGAGGCTGATATACAGGTGGTATAACCACACGACTAATTTTTTTATTTATTTATTTTTTCGCCCTCTCGCTTCAACTTTTTCCTGAAAAAATCCGAGAACCAACGAATTAAATTGGTGTGGCCTTATTACATATGAGCAGATTATATGCCACGACCAAACATTAGCGTTTGGGTTAAATCAGATGCACATTTCAAAATTTAACAGCAGTAATTCTTTCTGAATTTCACCAATTCAGGCTCTCTGTACGAATGAAATTAGTACGAGGGTAAGGTACGAAAAGACCAGGCTACTTTGAAATGGTCACTGACTTGCTCCTTGATGACGTTGCGCAGAGCCTATGTTATAACCTTACTGTCACCAGAAATGTGTCTTAATCTGTTACTTAATCTGTTACTCTCAGTACTGTCATAGCAATGTTGTTATGATGTAGTTGAGTATTTTCAGCAAATAGTGAATAGGCCCGCTGGCGACCCCATCTGTAGTAAGAGGCTATGAGCTGAAGTGATGAGTCATGGATTGCATTTATAAGTAACCATTAACTGTACCTGACCAGTCATCCTGACCTCAGATTCATCGGATCATGTTTCTTCACTGATGCTAATAAAGTGTATATATAGGCCTACGTAACTCTACCAAATTTAAAAGTAACTTACTGATGCTTAAATCGTGTGTCTTCCCATGACAGGTCATCGGAATGATATTCACGTGCTGCCTGTACCGGAGCCTAAAGGCTGAGCCTTACTAACGTGGAAGTATGCAGAAGAAAGTCTCACCGTACAGCATTTCAGATGAAATGGTGACTTCAGTGAAAACAGACAAACATAGAACTGCATTGACTACTGAAGATAGCTATAATGGCATTGTAATGGTGATGCATACCCTGTGTTTTGAGCCAATAACATGTTTCAAATGTTTATGAGCTAAATGCACGCACTGCCGTTCATCATTTCATGTCTATTTAGATGTATAAAAGCAAATCGAAGACACTACGTAGTTGTACACTGAGTAGATGATATACTTTTGCTACAGTATATTGTACCAGGATACTTGCTGAAACAGAACAGGTATAGCCTTTAGTTGGTACAATTGTTGAATCAGAAACAGTTGTCTCAAGCGCACGCCATCTTGTTTTGTTGAGAAAAATGCATTTCATCTGAACTCTTAATTCCTGTTACTATGCAAACTATACACTCTGATTTTAATCTTTTTGTTTTTCTTATTGTGCTTTTTTGTTGTTTTAATATTTCCCCAATCGGTACTGTGGAACTTTTTTATATCAAGAATTGAACTGAAGTGCCAAACTGATTTCACTGTCAGTTTTTGTATGTCTTCAAGGGATACCACCAGACCAAAGTCTTAAACGTTATCAAGCCTTAACCTCGGTCAGTTTCTACATCACGGTAGCATATTCTGTGCTTACTCCCCTGTATGTTTTGTGTGTATCGTGTTATGTCAGCAGATGTTTAGCAGAAATGAAGTTTTACATATACGTTGATTATTACCTTAGAGCTGATGTAATGTATTTATCATGATATGATCCTGTATTAAACTTTAAATACAAGGCTGTTTCTGTCCCATCTGTTTTGTACACTATAGGCCAGGGGTGTCAAACTCAAATTCAAAGTGGGCCCAAATCAAAATCTGAATTCAATATACTATGAAATTGTGCATACAGTAGATTTAACGCTGGGCAAATAACACGTTCCCATCATACTCATACTATCATATACTTATATGTGCTAGTATGTGCCTACACTAGTCTGGAGCCACTCAAAATTACTATGATGTACAAAATTTTGCCTTCAAGTCACATTTTCTATATATTAATGGCGTATGAGTTCCAACTGTAATACACATTTGAAATGATCTCGCGGGCCAAATTATCTATCCTTGCATGTTTAATGTTTGTGTTGTCTATTGCTTTGATGTGTGACATTTGTGCAATTCAGACTCTCAGTGCCCAAGACAATAAAGGGTCATCCTATCTTATCTTTTTAGAGGGCAAGAGGTCAGGAAAGTGTCTTTGTCTTGGGTAGTGTTGCCACACGCCCAGGTTTTTCCTGGATTGTCCCGGTTTTTGTGAAAGAAAAGTGAAAGCCCATTGGGAAACTCCAACTCCCATTGTCATTGTGACACAGCACTCCACAGCACAAAAGGGCACACTGCACACACAACGAAATTGCATTTATGCCTCACCCGTGCAAGGGGGCAGCCCTCAGTGGCGCCCCATGGGGAGCAGTGCGGTGGGACGTTACCATGCTCAGGGTACCTCAGTCATGGAGGAGGATGGGGGAGAGCACTGGTTGATTACTCCCCCCACCAACCTGGCGGGTCGGGAGTCGAACCGGCAACCTCTGGGATGCAAGTCTGACGCCCTAACCGCTCACCCATGACTGCCCTTTTTATGGTCTGTCCGGGTAAATTCCTGAACTGTCACGATTTTTTATAATGCACAGTCAGCTTCATATTACCCCATTGAATAAACACATCATTAATGATTCGTGCTTGCGCATCAATGTTTTTGTCAGGTTTTTTTAACACTGAAATGTGGCAACCCTAGTCTTGGGGTTCTGTTGCGCCCTGCCCTAAATCACCGCCACCAGCACCTCAATGCTGCACTGTTCTTCATACCAATGCCATCTCCTCTGCCCTCCAACATCATCTCTATCTCCTCGGTTTACTGCTTAAAATGACACTCCCACATGTTCCGATGAATACCAGCAAGATCCCAGTGTTCCAACGGGACCCTGGTTCAAGACTGGCCTATAGGTAATTTCATCATATCCTCTCCAGAGCTGTTAGCCTACTGCTACAGTGTACCGGTTGTGTGTGTGTGTGTGTGCATGGGTGCTGCGAGGGGGGGTGGGGTAAGGTGTTACAGATTCTAAGGGCCCGACAGCTCTGACAGGGCCCTGGAAGGATGCTGATAACATAATTTGTCATTTTGGGGGCCCAAAATTTGAATCTTCCATGGGGCCCAAATTTTTTTAGCAGCGTCCCTGTGTGTGTGTGTGTGTGTGTGTGTGTGTGTGTGTAGAGTAGAGTAACTTTATTGATCCTGAGGGGAAATTCAGGTGTCTAGCTTACATAAATACACATAGTGCCCACATGGACATTTCAAGACACATGTTACACGGGTAATAGTCAGTGTGGATACCTTTAGGCTATCCCTGTTTCTTTCTTTCCCTCTTAAAACAAATCATCATTGATCAATATCAGACTCCCTTCATGAACTTCCGATTGGCATGTGCGTTCTATTTAATGTGGCCGCCGTACATGCAGTGAATATATTTTCATGCCCCCTGAGGTCTTCTTCAAGGCTATTTAATTTGGACATGAATGCCATTCACAAATTCTGACCAATAGCTGAATGACCTCGGGGCTCGTGGGGTTGTTGACAGATTTTGCTCCTCTTACTGAAATGTAGGCTATGTCTGAAAGCGAACCGTAGGCCTACCAAAATGAAACAATTTGGTCTGAATACGCCCTAAAAATGAAGAAAATGTTTTTATTGAGCCAACCATTTTAGGACATATTTGTTCATTTAAGCACTTATCTTTTTCTTTAACAAAAAAATGCCTTTTTTTAATGGATACCATTTTCCTTGCAAAGATCCAGGAAATGTCCAAAACTCCACCCCTACAATAATAGATCATCATGGGTTAGCTCAGTAGTATGGGGACGGGTGACAGATCGGCCTGTAGCAACCCAATGTAAGTAGGCTGCCGGATGTGAGTGCCCGGATATCCGCCCGAGTATTTACGTCTATTTTACCTCAGCTACTCGATTTCGGTCGTGTATTTACGACAGTTTAACCTCAGCTACTTGATTTCGGTCCGATTTGAGTCTGACTGAAGATGGAAGGGACATAGGTGCCGTGCGTAAAGAGCCCACAGCACATCGCCGTTTCGGCGACACCAGAGTTCCTTGATATCCCAATCAAAAGAATAGGCCCGGTGACCAATAACATCAAAATGATAAAAAAAAATAATAAAATGAAATTATAACTTAAAACCGAATTGATTTGGGTGTGAACATTAAACTGTCTCAACCGGGCACCCGGGAATCCATCAAAAGATAACGGCGTTACTTTCTCGTCGGCATTATTTTGTTTTTATTATCCAGGAGGACTGAGCTGAAAACTGCAGCAGTCACCTTGCACAGTTCTAGCTGCTCTGAAGCACGCGTGTCTAAGCAAATCATCATGCCCATTCGCAATGTTAAATAAAAAGTTTTGCACAAGACTAAAATAGATGCACTGTCACAGACACTGGAATAGTCCGTTTCGGAAGGCATTAAAGTCACGAGTTTACCCAGTCTAAATGTAGCTAGCACTCGGGAATATTGTGTGCATATTGTGTAGTTATTATTTGGTGGTGCAAAAACAACCATGTCGCATATTATGCCATTATTATTGGTGATGCCGAAACAACAAAGCCAGATTGGTGACTAGAGCCTGCCTAGTACATTTAGACATAGCCTACTCATTTGATTGTGCCATGTACATTTAAAAGTGTCAGTGCAGAATTAAACTGGGCGCTGAATATAAATATTGGAGCCATTCTCCCTCCGTGTCTAGATACAGTCAGAGGCGCGCGCGCGCACGCTTATTTCTGTATTATAAGTAAATATCCTAAAATGGTCACAACATCTGAAGACAATCGTGGTGGAGAATACTTGCGGCGGGGGCCGAGACCGAGTTGTTACAGGACACTTAGTATTATTGAAGGGACAGACCATGCTCGATACTTTACCCGGTCTGTAGCACTCGAAAAGTTATGCCGCACCGTGCAGACTATTTGGTGATGCCAACAACACGTGAAACTAGGCACATTGGAGACTGCAGCCTATATAATTTAGACATAGCCTATTCATTTGATTGTGCTACTAAACTTAAAAGTGTCAGTAGGCTACAGAATCAAACGGGACGCTGAAATATTGGAGCCAGTAACTTCGTGTCCGATGGATAGGCTATTGTGCAGATGTGTGTGCGCGCGCACAACTAATTTCTCTCCCATCTCTTTGCTAATCAAGCCTCCGATCTCCAAAAAGACACGGGCACTCAGGATAACTGTTTGCACGAGCTGTTTAAATAATGTGATGCACGTTCTTTATGACATGGCATGGTTTGGCCACCCTAAATTGAACATGACTGCATTCGCACATATCGTTTAAAAATGATGGAATTGTCACTCTTAATGTGCAAGTATTAGATATGAAAAAATATCCTAAAACGGTCACAACACCAGAGGACCCGTGGTGGTGTGGTGGATATTTGCGGCGGGGGCCGAGGCCGAGTTGTTACGGTAGGCTACAATCATATTATAGAAGGGACCGTCAGGCGACACAGCGCGACTCACATAGGGTAGCTGTGGTACCGCAAAGCATTCCTGATGGTGGAAATGAATGCAAATGCATGCAAATACTCTGGCGGATATCCGGGCACTCACATCCGGCAGCCTACTTACATTGGGTTGCTACACGGACCATCCTCCATTACCCTTCCAGATCTAGAAGCTAGGACCTGGGAAACCAGTGATTGATTAGCCTACTTCCTGAAGTCCATCCACCAGAGCCGTGTACCCACAGATTTCTCTGCAAGTGTGTCGTCGTGGTAGGCTACTGCTGCGGATTAATGTCAAGGTGGGTCTTGACTATTTTTGTGTAGCCTACACACAATACAATAGTTTAGTTAAATCTATAGTGCGTGAAATATTACCTAAGATTAGTCCAATGACTTCTCTCGACTAATTAACCAACGGCACCACAAATGGCACAATGTGTCTTTTCAGCCCTAGGCTGCAACGTTGCCTGTTGAGATTTATTTATTTAACTTGCTACGACTTTGCTTGATACAGTAGGCTATGTGGCATGCACTGTAGCCTACATGCTACAGACTGGACGGACGTTCATTGTTAAACATAGGCTAAGGCTATGCTATTAAAAAGTAAGAGGAATGGGTCTGTTAGAGCGCGGCGCGCCATTTTTTGAAAAGGCGGCAGTAGCCTTATTTTGATTCGCTGGGTTCCGGTTTCTGATGTGATCAGTGCAGCCTCCCACCTCTGTGTAGAATCAGGCTAGTAGCCCCATACGACTTCTGTTGCTGTCGACTAACATTCACGAAGCACGCGAGCGAGAACTTAATTGTCACGATGTGGGTGTCATTAAATAGGCCTACAGCGCATTTAAAGTCGGCCACAAATATGAACGAGACGATGAGCTCGCACCACAGAGGTAGAAAATAACACTAGAGGTGACACGGCAATTTGCGTCAGCCTTGGGAAATGGCACATGGAGCTTCCCAACTTCTGTAGTGTAGGCACCTTCACTTCAGTCAAAGCAAGTCAATGGAGAACACGCCCACCCCTGTCAAAAAATTGACTAAAACTGTGTGAATATGAAGTAACACATTAATCAAAGACCAGATTTGAAATGTCAGGCTAAATATCTACTTAAATCATATGAGTCGATAAAATACATTTAAAAATCAAATTATATATTTTATGAACATATTTAGCAACACACTTCAACTATTGTCATTGTATAGGGTGTTGATGGATAGTTTCACATGATTAAGCCATTTTTGACAGAGGTGAGCCTCCTTCTCCATTAATTTTAATTTCTCTGGTCTACCTACAGATAATGGCCGCTACAGATTGCAGTAAAAAGGGGGGTGGGGTCACTTCTAGTGTTATTTTCTACCTCTATGGCTCGCACCAGTTTGCTCTACTAACACACCAGGTGTGAGGAGTGGGGGGACAGGCAGGAGGAGCTGAAGTGGGGACCTGCACAAACTTGTGTAGGGGTGTGACAAGACTCATACACACGTGAGTGAGTTGTTGACCAACCAGTTTATGGACGCGTGACCTCGGAGGCAGCCTGCAGGCGAGCGTTGAAGGGGATAAGCAACTGCAGAGGTTGCAAGATCTGACTGCAGTCGCATTCATCCCGCGATAGTTTGACACCATGTGACATGTCACCTCGTCAACTCAACATCACCGAAATTAGTTGCGATCGACATGTCGTCAACGCATGCATGCGCATTTAGACAGCAATGCACCCTGGATGAAAATGCTGCATGACGGTTCGGAACTTCGAAATTTTGTCGATGTTGCGTCGACGAGGTGACATGTCACATGGTGTCAAACTATCGCGGGATGAATGCGACTGCAGTCAGATCTTGCAACCTCTGCAGTTGCTTGCCTGTCCCCCCACTCACACGTGGTGTGTTAGTAGAGCAAACCGGTGCGAGCTCATCGTCTCGTTCATATTTGTGGCCGACTTTAAACGCGCTGTATTTAATAACACCCATCGTGACAACAAGTTCTCGCTCACGTCCTTCGTCAATGTTGATCGGCAGCAACAGAAGTCGTATGGGGCTATTTTGAAGTTTGACAGGAAATCTAACTGCAATGCAGCATTTTCATCCAGAGTGCATTGCTGTCTATGCGCATGCATGCGTTGATGAGAAATCGAATGCACTTAATGCACAAAACAGCTACATGTATCATTTGGTTTACCACATTGTAACCAGTAATGAATTCTGTTGAGGAATAGCCAAGTGATTGTGTTGATGTATAGGCTAGATGTGTTGAAGCTGGAAAATGAAGAAAGGCCACAGAAGTCTGCTTAAACCAGTGCATGCAAGATGAAAGATTTTACATAAAATTCCTGAATTTCATCATTAGTGATGGATTAATAAGCATTGGCAATAATGTCAGGCCTATGAAGTTCCTTGAAATACAAACATGATACTTAATCTGAGTGTCTGTGTTGGCTAAATTGCCTGTATGGTGCAATCATCAGTTGTGAACACATATGGAAAAATGTACAGATTTCCTTGGGAATGTTTTATTTTTATAATTGTTAAACAGTATTATTCAAATTATGTTGTACTTATCAACATCCTTCTCTGTTTTTCGCAGCATGGCGTCAACCATACTGACAGTGGCGAAATCCCAGGTTTTCCCTGATCTTGAGATCAAGTGCTGTAAAAGTGTAACATTTGGGGAGACAAAGAGGGAGAAAATGGATAAGTCGAAAAAGGAATCCGAAAGGGAATGCATTCTGAATGGAGTTTGTGCTCTTTTGAATTCAGGAGGAGGAGTTATGACTGTTGACGTTGCTAATTTGTCATATAATTACAAAACAGAGGGGAGGGGATTAGATATTGAGAATCATTTGAAAATGTTAGTTGGTTCAGGATTCGAAGATATGGTTGAATTTATACCACAAGGTAACAGAATTCATATCTTTGTTAGGTCATGGCAATCTGGTGATCACAGGCCAAGACTCTGCAGTATTGACACAGCTTTATGGGAAAGAACAGGGTCATTTGTCGAGTGCATTTCTCCCAACATGGTGCCTGCTTTTGTAGAGAAAAAGAAAAGGGCCAAGAGAAACCAGAACATGGATGAGGGGAAACCACCTGTCAAGAGACCAGCATTGGCACTACCAGGAAATGACATGATAAAATTGAAGGCTGATGAATTCTTCACAACAGACTATGTGAATTATGGTGAACGTTTAGAATTTGGGGAGAGTTTGCATGTAGAATTTAAAGAGTTCCGTGGTGGAAAGGTTGAGACGAGGCTGAAGGAAGTCGTGCCCAAATATATATCAGCCTTTGCGAATACAGATGGCGGTTATATGTTTATAGGTGTTTCTGATAAAAATCAAGAGGTTGTTGGGTGTTGTCATGACATTGATGAAGCCATGCTACACAGCATGATTCAAGGATTGTGTGAGAGGCCCAAGGCTGTCCATATGTCAGGATGCAGGAAGAGCACAGACTGGCCCCCAGAGTATAGGCTTATCACAGTGATACCAAGGCAGCGTTCAGAGCCTTATGGGTATGTGGTGGCCATCAAGATCCCACCTTTCTGCTGTGCTGTCTTTGAGAAAGATCCAAACTCCTGGCATGTTGAATGTGGGGTGGTAGTCAGGCTAGAAGCTGCAGCCTGGTTGGAGAAACTACAACTCACAGACCCAGGTAAATGCATTCAGGAGAGTTGCTTTTTTGTTGTTGCTGTGTTTTTTTTACTCATTTCTACAGCATACTGTGATATTACACTTGCAGTGATGTTGGCATGAAGGTAAGTCATATAATTGTATGTCTATGTTTTTCAGATGCCGATTTTTGTGAACGTTTCCAGAATGTTGTGAGTCTGCAAAATTCTCCACCTCTTTGCAAATCTGTGTACAGTATCCAGAAGCTGACACAACTTCAGGAGAAACTTTTTCCAGGTGATTTTATAAAAATAATATGGGTTAGACTTTATTTTAGGGATACATCTATTAGCACTAATAAATACAATGTTAATGCCTGCATACAGGGGCGCCGCTAGGGAGGGAAAGGTGGTACTGATGCGCCCCTCGGCCCGTGGATGGGATAATAAAATATTAATAATATATTCTTGCTTTTTTATTATTATTATATTAAGAAATTTATAATTACAAAGAAATAGTAATTGGAAATAAGCTTATGAAACACACAACTGTCGATTTCCATAACGTTTTCGTCAGTTCTTTATTATTATATTGTCATTTACCCTTCCCCCTGAGCTCTTGCGACATGGTGCGGTCCAATCTGGCGCGAGGCATTGAATCGGACAGCATCCCAAAAATGCTGGCAGCAGGTGTACAGAGCGACTGAGGTCTTAGGCGTGGGCTAACCCATAGAATGTTAGTAATATACAATCTATGTGTTAATCACATGATGGTGAGCTGGTGGTGACAGTGAAGGCAGGTTGGCAAAAAGGAAAGACGGGAGAAAGAGGAGAGGGCCAGAAGAGGCAGGCAACTTGTCACTCAAATTGGTCACACAAGAAAGAATGTATGCTCACTCAATGACATTGCATTTTCTCACGCTATCAAATGGTAAGAATCCTTGGATTAGCCTCCAAGAGAGCACGTTAGCACGTGCTAGGCCTATTTAAAAACTCCACCTTTATTGTCACCGCGCACAAACGGAATTATTAATCCCTAATCCCAAAATTAGAATCTTTCATAGGGCCCAAAATTCCTGGTGGCGCCCCTGCCTGCATAGGTAACTTGTAAGGCATGTACTAAGCAAACGCTAAGGCCGTCCTTACTAAGGTTTAATTGGTAATAAGTACCTTATTGTGCATGAACAAGACATTTGCGAATACATGCCTAACAAATGTTTGATTTTGCTTTGTACATGCCTTACAAGTTACTTATACAGGGACATTGCATGTATTAGTGCTAATAGATGTATCCCTAAAATAAAGTGTTACCAAAACATGTTTATGCCCTTTTTTTTACATTGCACTGCAGTCACTTCGTTTACATATGACCACATATAGGATTATTGTGGGGCATTTGTAAATCACACTGTTAATCGTTTTATTAATTTTACCTCTACTTAATTGTGGGTCATTAACTGCACGTGTTTTGCCACTCTGTTGAAATGCAGAATTTGTACTGTATGTATGTATTGCGAAATGCAATGTGGCAATGAAGGGTCGGCCTATCAGACATTTTTCTCTAAATGCAGGCCCACTATCTTTGAGGAGTGGTAATACGTACAATTGGTGATCAACAGATGATGTCCTTGTTGATTGAGAAGAGGACAGAGTTGATTATGTACTGTATACTTCAGAATTGTACATTGATTGTGGTGTTCTTCATTCTAGTTCCAGAGAATGGCGTCAAGGTGGTGCCAGAGGCCCTGAGAGACAAGTTCACTGGTGTTGACCATCTCACTGAGTCCCTAGAGGGTCCTGGCATATGCATTCTATCCCAGAGCTGGGCAGTTGATCTAAATCTCCCTAAGAATGAAGATGTGGTGTATGAAGCACTGGTGATCTGCATGGGAAGTTATCCCACTCTCTACTGTGTCGTTGAAAGGGCCAGTCCTGAGTTGAGGCAGTATGCAAGAGACACTGCCTTCCATCTCAAGCAGAAGCTGGTCAACCTGGGAGGCTATACAGGCAAACTCTGTGTACTGCCAAAACTTGTTGAGACCCACAGCTTACCAGTGATCGAATGCAACCTGTTATATCCCAACAGCTATAGACTGAACCAAGAAAATGACCTGAAGGCCCTTCTCTGCTCCCTGGGGGTTGTGCTGTTGAGTTTCACCTCACCGTTGAGTGATGAACTTGGCTGTGAGGTTCTTAATCTGCTAACAGAGGAGCAGTTTGGGATTCTCCAGAACTCTGATGAATTAAATCATCTCTTCATTCATGGTGTTCCTGGGTCTGGGAAGACGTTGATTGCTGTGGAACTAATAAAGAGGATCAAGAACTTGCATGGCTGTGACGAAAGAAATATTCTTTATATTTCTGAAAATGTTGGACTGAAAGATTTTGTGAGGTATGTAAACAAACATGTTATAATGCATTTAAATTACAGATACTGTAAATCTGCTGCTTACTAAGTGACATCTGGGACATGTTTAATTTCTTTCCAGGAAGCAAGCTATCTGCCAGTGTACAACAAGGATCAAGTTTATGTCTCCATCAGTGGATCTCTCAGAGGTGCAGCACATCATCGTGGATGAGGCCCAGAACTTCCGCATAGAAGATGGAAACTGGTATCAGAAGGCTAAGGAACTTGTAGGTGACGAGGGCATGTTCTGGGTCTTTCTGGACTACTATCAGAAAAATCACAAATTCCAAGATGGCCTCCCACCCCTTGGCTCACAATCCAAAATGAAATTACACAAAGTTGTTCGGAACTCTGCGAAGGTCATGCATGCAATGCGGCGTAAAATGGATGAGGTAGTGGCCGGTCCTCAGACCTCAGAGACAAAACATCTGGCTGGCATGCACAATAAGATGGAACTGAGCCATTCGTTCCCAGGCACGTTTCATTTCAAAGAAGTGGCACCTAACAAGGTGTTGAAGACTGTGAACCAGATCCTGCGCCTCCTCTCCTCTCAAGGACACTCCCCTGGAGATATCGCTGTGCTTTTCCCAACAAAGAAGCATCTGGATGAAGATGGCTTCAAAATAGAACCTACATTCGCATTTGACAGCGTCGTCAATATGAGTCCGAGAATGATGATCTTGGATACAGTCCGGCGGTTCAGTGGCCTTGAGCGCAACATTGTCATTTTGGTGAATCCCTCTGTCCATTCCTTCCTTGAGGAAAAGGAGGCAAACTTTCTCATTTCTGCTTACTCCAGAGCAAGAATACGCTTGTATCATGTTGAAGGCGTGCCAAGCCGTCGCCCACTTGTGCCTTTAAATAAATGAATGAATGAATAATAATTCCCTTGCTGGCTAATTGTACGTAAGAACATAGACATGGCACAATGTTTTAAGTAAGCAATGAGTATCCAGCTTCAGGTTTAAAAGAAAAGGACAGGTCACACAACTAAACGTTTTCACCCCTTCTTGTGCTTCACTTGCTATTAGAATTTGGTCTGCACCATGAATATATGAACAATTTTTTTGTCATGGCAACAACCCTATCCTCTTAGCCCTGCAAGACGTAGTATAAAATGAAGAGTATAATCTGGCATTGCACAATTTGCAAAGCAGTAGGACCAACCCTTGGTCTTTTTTTTTCTTTTTTTTTACCTCAATGGTGATTAACTAAATCAAACATGTCAAAAAGTCATGTCCAGAGCGAATACAGCAAACTCTTAGTGAAACAGAAATAAGCCTTGCTACACAGATAACATTGTGATTGGATGGAGATGTCTTGGCCCAGCTACAATTTTCCCTTATGGTGTGATGCTAAACCAACCTGCCAGACGGAAAATATGTTGTGCCGCTTGGTGGGTTTGCCTAGTATACTAATGGTGATGTCCACTACACTGGCCCATATCTCAAAGTCTTGAATACCTTTTTTTTTCATTATAGTTTCCTGTGCAACTAAACTGCATGTAAAGAGGCCAGACCTTCAGCATGGGAGGCAGAGAGGACAGTATCTTACCAAGACTAACTCAAGAAAGATTTAAACATGCAAAGACACGGCCAATACAGCAATTAAGAGACCACTAAAGCCTATAAAATCAGTGGGTCCTTTGAAACACACCATGTTAACCAATGGTTAGACACACCAGCACCATTGACAGTAAGCTAACTTGTGCCAAGATTTTGTCATTCATGGACAAGTTAGCATATGAACATATCACGGCACACACTGTTCATTCAATACACTAATAATTAGCCTATCATTGTTACTGCATGTGAATGTCAGTATTTTAAAAAAGGATATTGTCAATGTCTGCTTCAAATGTAAATTTGACCTTAAGCTTTCAGGGTTGCTTCATTAGATATTATTGTCAGTAGCAGTCACCATTTATCATAATGTTTTACTGTAATAATGTTATATTTGTCAATGTTTCTATATTCTACATTTTATGGGGTTTTTTTAAGAACACATGCATTCACATGTCTACCTGTTGTTCCATATTAATGTAAGTGAGGCAACATTTCTTTTCAATAATGTGCTGCTCGGACATTTTGCTCGCGCAATTTTATTTTTTGTTTTATTTTAAATTGCAGTTTAATGTGATTGTTATCCTTTCACATGATGACTGGGCTTTGTATGGTAAACTATAATAATATCTGCAAATTAATAATAAAAAATCAACACACTTTATTGTATCATATTATATGGTGTGACGTAGGGGTGGGCGATATGGCAAAAATGTTGTATCAAGATATTTTAACATGAAATCACGATTTCGATTTTTTATCACGATCTTCCATCCAAAAAATAAAAACAACAAAAAACAACTTTCATATACTTGCAATTTGTAATTTGCAGTCAATAAAATGTTAACACACTGATGAGACTCTCATAAAGTGTACAATTGGAATACAATAATGTAAAGAATAAAGTGAAGACATCAACACAAGTGAGAAAACATCACTCTGATACTGATAATAAACATCCTCATTGCAAGACGATCTATACGATTTCTCCACTTTGGCAGATTCGAGACGATCTTTTACTCAATATCGCGATTCACGATATAATATCGTCATATCGCCCACCCCTAGTGTGACGTCATCGGTCGAATGCTCCATTCATTTCAACGGGGCTCCCCAACGTTCGCACGTCTGTTATTTTTCGATAACGGACGGGTTGGTCTATAACAGACCGCTGTCAATGGCAACAAGACTTTTCACTGCTAAAGCGACTTTTCAACAAGACTCTAATCAGCTGCTGTGATAGACAACACCTGTTGTTCTGGCTACCTAGCTGTTGCCTAGCGGTGTTCCACAACGGCACTGTTTTGTTTTGCGCAGCAACAATCTTAACATTAAATAGGCCTAAAGAAATGTCCCCGCCATGTGTGAATCATTTAAGTATATCCATATAATAAGCGGGTTAACTTTCGGCGAGTCGGTCGCTTTGTGGAATAGCAGCACTTCAGAGAGAACAAAAGATTCTCTCTGTCGTGCTGCTATTCCACGGTAGCGACCTTCTCGCCGAACGTTAACCCTTACATATTCTCTTCTTGCCTGAGTGTAGTGTAGCTAGGCCTATCTTCCATGACCCCTCCCTTTCTATAGGCCTAATTAATAAAGCTTTCATTCTGAATGAAGCTTAGTTCCGCTTTGTAAACGTCATGTAAACACCTCTGGTAACACTTTAGAATAATGGATGCAAAAAAGCATTATAAAGACTTAATAAATAATTAACTATTGATGAACAAAACATTAACAAACGTTTGTAAATTACTAGGAAATGTTAAAAAAGGAAATGCTATGTTAATATTTTATATTTATCAAACATTTACAAGTTGCTTGTAAATGAATAAAATACTCTGTTATAAGGTGTGTACAATCTTGCATATATCATTTGTAGATATTTTATAAAGCATTAATAAAACTTAACTAATAATAAAAACATTTTTTAATGTTTTATTCATCATTAGCATGAGCATACAGCATGAGGAAACTCATGGTGGCATACAACGACAGCATGAGGCTGCTGCTCAGAATTCCTAGGAGGTCAAGTGCCAGCCAAATGTTTGTCAATGCTGGGGTACCTACTTGTGCAGCTGTGCTGCGTAATCTTATGTATAAATTCATGTGCAGGGCATCTGAGTCACAAAATACTCTAGTTGCTGTCCTGGCCAGCCCTAAATGTAGCTCTGTGAGACTCTTCTCAAGCATGTGGAATCACTGGCGAGCATGCTTGTATGTGGGACATTGACTTGAGAATTATGATACATCTGTGTTTTTTTTCCCCTTCTTTTTCTTTGTCAGTTGTTCCTGGTTTTTGTTTGTTTGTTTTTTGTTTGTATTGTTTTTAAATCATGTACTGTGTTGTGATGCTTTGTCTTTTTAATGTGATATGGATCCCCCTGGGTCTGGAATAAAGAATGAATTGAATTAGTTAATTATTTACTGAGTCTTTACTAAGGATCATTATTATAAAGTGTTACCTCCCAAGACAAAAATCGGGTCATCAAAGCTTGTAAATGGTTAATAAAAAGGGGTCCCTAAAGAAAAAGGTTGGGAACAACTGCTCTAGTCAGTCCAGTGTGTAATTTAGTCATTTATTTCCACAAATTGCAAATGAGCTCTTTTTAATGAATATTGATCTGGTCTGGCCAGAGAAGATTTTTCATCCAAATATGTCCATGATGTTTATGACTGGTATAAGACCCGATGGTTCTTGTTTCCTCAGTGCGGAATGCGGAGGCGTAGTGTGTGTATGAGGGCTGTAGTCAGTATCAAAGCCAGGCTGCATCTTCTGTGTGAGGCTGTGGCAGGATTGAAACAGAAACATGAAATGTAAGACTTGTATGTGTATCCATTATAAATACATTTACAATATTTTGTCACCGGCATAGAGATACTCTGTGGAGCAGGGTATGCATACAGGGAAATGGAAATACTGTTTGCCAGCTTATACAATCCATACAGCTCTATTCATTTGTCAATTAAGGACAAAGATAAACAAATGTACTTTTCTGCGTAGTGATCGGTGTTAATGATTATTTATCTATTTTTCTTTTTATTGTTCTTTTTTAATCTATTTGTATCTCTAGCAACCTGGAACACAAATTTCACCTTGGGGATAAATACAGTTTACAGTCTATCTGTCTGTCTGTCTGTCTATCTCTCTACGTATGTGAGGGGAGGGAGAGTGGTTTGATGAAGGATAGGGGATAGAAAGGGTTAGTGGGAGGCAGGTAGGGGATGAATTAAGGGTGAACTGATGAACCTTTATATCAGTGTGCGTGTGTGTGTCCTTGCCCATACACTGAGGGAAAGGGTGAAGAGAATGGGGTGAGAGTGTCCATATACATTGAATAATAGCAACACTGAGCAGTCTGCATCACCAGAGTGACATACCTGAGCTTATGGCAGTGTTATTAGTGGCCTGTGTCGTAAGGGTAGGGGTGGTGGTAGCAGGGGTTGTCGGGGTGGTCGTGGTTGCTGTGGTTGTTGTTGTCGTTGTTGTTGTTACTGTTGTTGCTGTGGCAGCTGTTGCTGCTACTGGCTCTGGAGACTCCAGGAGGGAGATAGGTCCAGAGCGCACCGTGTAGTTACTGGATAGGAAGTTGGGCACCAACAGGTTTGCGTTTGGATTGGGCGGATCACAAGGCCCCGGACACTTCTCAGAGGCCTGCGTGGTCACACACAGGCTTACTGAACACTCCACATACATCTGTGGGGAGATATCAGAAAGTCAATCATATAGGTTTCTGGCTTTGGAGAAGTCAAAACATAAACAAGTGTTATTATTCAGTACAAATGCACTTAATTAACTACAATTAGTAACAGTATAGACCCACCAGTTCTAGGCCTAGGTATGTAATATAATTAATATACACTGGTTGCTCATTATGAATCAAAATGATCACAATTGCTCCTGTGTTGCATTTAAGAGCTTGACTGACTGACCATGTTGTCGTCTGAAGGGAGTTTAGATAAGTCCATCCGGTACACCTTAATTAGGGGCGTTTCCACAATCATGTTCAGGCCTCTGCTGTTACGTGAACACCTGAAAATGCACATTTGTGTTAAAGGAGGGCAGGTGTAGATAGCCTAGAAGTTACTTATATGTTCTATTGAGTTACTCACAAATGAATTATGTAAGGTATATCTCATTGTCGCTACCTTCATGTGAGAAGGAAACGGGAAGTTCAATCTCAGTAGTTGTAGAATTAAAGGTGTACGTGAGACATTTATAGCAAGTTATCAAACAATAGTGATTCCACCCACAAACAATGGCACATCATTTGCAATCAATTGGTAGGAAGTCAAGAGCAGTCATGGGTAAGTGGTTAGGTCGTCAGTTGGTCAGTTGGCAATTGGTTGGCTGTTTGACTCCCGACCCGCCAGGCTGGTGGGGGAAGTAATTAACCAGTGCTCTTCCCCATTCTCTGAGGTACCCTGAGCAGGGCCGCTGACAGCTTTGGCCAGGTCCAGGACAAAGTAATCTGAAAGGGCCCCCCAGCCCAATACATACAACATAGTGACGACCCAATTCTGAGCCCCCTATATTCCTGGGCCCGGGCCAACTGTCCCCCCTGTCGGATTCCCTGACCCTGAGCAATGGTACCATCCCGCAGCATTGCTCCCTTTCCGGCGCCCTTGGGGGCTGCCCCCTTGCACAGTTGAGGCATAAATGAAATTTCATTGTGTGCAGTGTGCAGTCTATGCTGTGTCACAATAACAATGGGAGTTGAAGTTTCCCAGTTGTACTTTCGCTTTCACTTAATTTCCCCTGTCTTGCCTGTAGAGGGCGCCCAATGATTTAGAATGGGACATCACTGCTGCAGTACCACTTCTGGCCACCAGGCCACAGTCCTACATGTCAGTCCCCAACCTTTCAATCACCAGACTGACTTTCACAAAGACACAAACTCACCCACTGTCGATGAGAGGAGAGGCATTAGAGAAATCCTCTTTCTCCGACTCCATGCATTTCCCCACCATCAGCTGGGCACGTGCCGCCGAGCTGTTGGAGAACACGTACATGTCCAGTGTCTCCATGCGACCGGCCCTCGTCATCCCCCTGAACTGTCTGAGGCTCCGCCTGAACTTTGCGCTGCGGGTCATGTTGCCCAGGGGGCCTTCGCCCGGCCGATAGAACTCCACCCAGAAGTCGAAGGTCCCGAACACCGTCTCCTCCTTGGGCATGGCAATCTTGTAGCGCGGTCCCGTAGCCTGCTGTGGCTGGATGCGGCAAGCCAGAGGAAGGACCAGCCTGGCCTGTCGGGTGATGAGGGAGGAGATGCCACTGGTGCTCTGCAGTGTGTTTGTGTACACCAAATCTGAGCCGGCATGCTAAAGTGGGGTAAAAAAAGAGAAAATCTGAACTTGTAAGTAGACAATAAACAATAATATGAATGTATGTTATATGTGAATGGGTACATGGTTTATGAATAGTTGTGATTATATCCATAGCCTATATAAGTATTTACTTTATTCATTCATTTATTCAATAGAATTTATTTTCCCCACAGCACAACAGCCACGTCTGCATGTGTGTTTGTGTTTGTGTATTAGGCCTATTTGTGGTTTTGAATGTTGTCAACCACCAGTACAGGCAGTGCGGTATCATGCTTTCCTTAGGGAGAACTGGAGGCAGACTAAACCCCTTAACCCCTCCACCAAACTATTAGCTTACTCCAGAGACAAACCACCAAATATTTAAATGCAAAAGCAGTGCCTCCCTTAAATTCCAAACTCCTTAACTCCTTGCGCCACCTCCTTAAGCCCCCCGCTCCCCTCCCCCTTATACCTGGAGCACTTTTAGCTCAATCCCCTTTGTAACCAAGGATATCCTGCTCAGTACAGGCACAATCATGGCTGGACTGGCCATACGGCATACAGGGCATTTGCCCGGTGTACTGTTGAGGATTATGGCCTGGCCCTCCCCTCAATGGTGTCAGTCCTCATGCCGATACAGTAGGCCCCTTTGAGATGGTTAGATATTAATAAAGCATTTTGCTTGTTAGGGTCAACATAGCTCATATTCAGAGTTGTATAAAGTAGAAGTACTCTTTCTAACGTAATTACAACACTATAGTGGTATGTTTTAACATGGTTTCAACTTTGTTATCTTCATACCACAAGTGTTTAGACTTTATACAACTCTGCTCATATTAGATGACAAAAATTCTGTGTAAAAGTTTCAGTTAAAGGCTTTGCTGTCTTTCTCCATGCCAGATGGACTGGCCTTGGCTAAAAGGCCAGCCTGATTTTTCATCCCAGACCCAGCCTTAGGAAAGGCAGACATGCTACCAAGAGAGCTAAAAGCAGGATGGCTCTGAGCTTAATCAGTTGCGTATATAAATCTCTGGGGTCGAGAGGGTGGTTTACTAATATCTCACGACGAGGTCTTCTAGCTGGAGTCCATTACATAAGCACCTACGGTACATATTGAAATCATTTACCACTGTCTTGGTGCCACAGCCCAGCAGCGAGAAGACTGCAGTCACGTGAGTGGTGTTGTGCAGCACAGGGCAAGCGGGATCATTGAGTTTGAGATCGTCCAATGGCAGGTCGGGCATGGAGGAGATGGGAAGCACCAGCGACATGGTGGTGTTGTTACAGTTCAGCACTGTGATGGGAGAGATGTCAACAATACGGCATTAACAAATGAGCTGCCTTTTCTGATAGGATGAAGCACTTCAGCTAAGCAACATTTAAAGCGCAAATGTCCGTGTGAACAGGTGGCAAAACTTGTTATGATGCCTTCATAAAGCTTATTTGTGGTTGAAATTTGTATGCATAATTATTTATAGTGCATGGCAGGTTAAGCTGTATAACCAAGAATGGACTGCCTCTGTTTTAGTTAAAATTTTGACACATCATTGCAGAGCTGTAGGAGTACATGATTGATTAGGTATAGTTGACACTTTATATACAGTATGTACTGCGAATACTGTACACCACAGGTCATCTTCTCACTCAGGCATCTGCTATCTATTTTCACTCTATTTGGATACCTTGATATAGATAGACTATGGGTATGGACCATGATGTAAATAAAGAATTGAGAATTGAATTAATTGACATGAATTATTCTGTTCTGTGAATAAAACGTCATATCAAAATATTTCCATTAACATAGAGTGTGGTGTCCCTCAGGGCCAGATTAACACACAAGTTAACATGGCTGCAGCCCACCAGCAGGGGGCCCCTGATTGGCCAAAAGTGAAAAATTTGGGGAATTGTGACCGGGTACAGTGTCGTGCTGAGTACAGTTGGTAGACATGTAATCCTTAATTCGTTGCTCATTATGACACTATGCACATTTGTCGTGAAATTTGTCTTCCGAGGGGGCCCACTCAACATGTCGCCTAGGGGCCCAAGGCCATCTAATAACGTCCCAGGTGTCCCTAAAACACCTCAAAAAATGTGCTCCATGGCTGTGACACTTTTGCCCTCAACAGTTGAACCAAACAAGCATGGGTAGTACAACATTTGACAAAGTTTTTCAGCAGAATATAACAAGACATTATATAATATAATATGTGTGTTATTATAGAAAACACATTTTGTCTGTACACTGTGATGTGCAGCAATGTCAGAGATGACAGCTGTCTCTCTGGGTTATTTTACCTGTTCCAGCAGGCAGGACATGCATTGGCTCTATAGGAGACATGAGGAGGGAATGAGAAGAGACATTTACAACCAAGCAATATACTGTATGCACAATGCCTGTCAACATTTCAAATTCCATTTGACAAGACCAATAAAGTGCACGATGCAAAAGAAAGTGTGCTATGTCAGCAGTGTCTTACTTTGGTTGAGCCAAACACACCGTATCTCGGACTGCAAGCTGTGGAGATGATGGGGAACAGTGAGGGTTTTTTTTCTTGTCAGAGATGAGGCCTACTGTAAATGAAAATCTCTGAACTGAACTGAACTGAAAACATGAAAAACCTGTGAATTGTTCAGGAGAAATCCATAACATACTATCCTATTATATTATATTTATTTACATACTCTCGCCTCCAAAAGAGTTGTCGCCTATCCATCTGTTTGGAATAACAGCTAATAACCTGACTTTCAATTAATCACTTGGCTTCAGAAGTCACTCATATGAAAGCTTTCCATGATTACAATGACCCTAAACATACACCTAAGGCCAAAGTTGATTTTCTGGAGAGGTGAGAGTGATTCAGTGATTAAGTATGACACCCAATCTGCGTATTTGAAGTGTTTTGAAGTGACTTATCTGCTCATTTTCACATTATGTTCGATAGGCGACAAAACTTTTGTCTTGTGAAAATCTGCCCTGTCTGTGTTCAATAAAGGGTCAATCTTTCTTTGGTGCATGAAATTTATTTTTGTACATACATTTTCATTCGGGAGGGTTGTAGCTTTCATATGAGTGACTTCTGAAGCCAAGTGATTAATTGAAAGTCAGGTTATTAGCTGTTATTCCAAACAGATGGATAGACGACAACTCTTTTGGAGGCGAGTGTATTTATTGATTTCATTACCAAGCCATTTCAAGACATTACAGTAGTCTTAGTTGAAATATGAAAAATACTCTGTTTTTGTTAAATCGTCTGTAGGGATTCACCTGTTGGTATTCATTGTGAAACAGATGGACAGCAACCGACTAAGCTGATTGGTGTCCCTCACCCACGACAGAGCAACTGATTTCTTCGACTCCTCTTCGTCTTTAAGTTGTGATACATACAGGCCTGGAGGACCAGCCACCGCCATTTCTAACACACTGTGATGGCAGAGGAAGGACAAAAGGCAGGACAATAATTAGAGAGATCTCACTACTACGTATATCTTCAACTTTTAATTGCATTGGAAAGGAAACATAACCCAGCCTTGCCATCCGGAAATTTCCGCCCCATTGAAATTAGTACAAGGGCAGGGCATGGTTAGACCAGACTATTGTTATTAGTATATAGCACAATAGTGTCTCCTTACGTTTCTGTCTCCGAGTAAGTGGTTATATTGAATTTGACCTCTTCATACGGCAGGATAGGAAGCAGTGTGTTGTCCACTGGGGTTTTATCAACAAATACAGGTAGTGCTGGGCAGTCAGACACTCCAGCCTCCACTAGAACACCAAAAGAGAGGCATGTAACAACAGCAGGATTACATTTCTGTATATTTTATTCCTTTATCAGTAGCGATATATAGTTGAGGACTGCTAGAGAAGAATAACCTAAAATACCTTAGATAAGCTGTAGTAACTGTAATTGTATTTTTTTTACATTAATTTATTATGAATCACTCACTATACAATGACGTGAAATCCTTGTTTCTTTGTAACTAGGAGTGTAACATATTGTGTATTTTTTTATAACATATATTAATCTATATATAGTATCATACATTAAACAACATGTCATAATTTAGAATAAAGATATTCAGTAAACCCAGGTAAATTGAGCATATACACACAGAAGAGCTCACCTGTAATAGATAGGTAGACTGGACTTGAACTCAATGCTTGCTGCAGGTCCATTTGGATATCTGGTATGGGGAGTGGGAAGTCCTCCACCATCAGCTTCACATGGTACTGCCCCCCAGGTGCCCCCCCTCTGTACCTCAGAGTGCAAGACTCCTGTCCACAAGACAAACCAGGCAGCCGGTGAAAAATGAGTCAGAACATTATACTACTCAGGTAGGGGCCTTTGTATTATAATGACTGTATTGCTGCATAGAATTATGACAATGGCAATCTGAGCTGCAATGGACCATTTAACTCAGCAATGTAAACTGTTATTAATGCATTGTTTCATTCAACAAGCATGAAAAGCTCTATCTATCTATCTATCTATCTATCTATCTATCTATCTATCTATCTATCTATCTATCTATCTATCTATCTATCTATCTATCTATCTATCTATCTATCTATCTATCTATCTATCTATCTATCTATCTATCCTGCATATATGTATACCATACATGTAGGCTATATATTGTTTGCATACAGTACTTTAAAGTTAAAGCATCATAAAAAATATTAATTCAGGAGGTTGCTTTAGTTTTTTGTGTGACTTGTTTGTGGTAATTTGCAACACTGCCTTACAGTGCAGTACATTGCAGCCTCACCTCGTCCAGTTGAAGGAAGTCATGCTGTGGGCAGTTTCCATGGCACTCCCCAGCTGTCTCCTGTGCATATCGGCATCTTACTCGATCCCCGTCAAGGTCACACGTGCTGAGGCGGATGTCACGGGGGCAGCCTGCGCTCACCCTGAAATGGGAGCACACAAAGCAACAGGCTTGTTCATCTGTTATGACCTGGTCCTTGATATAAATGTGTTGTTACAAGAATGTAAATGACCAAGTCGTAATCTATTACTAATGGTTCTATATAATGCTTCAAAAGTGTAGTGCTATAGTGGTTAAGTGTTTTCAATGACTATTACAGCGTTCCCCATCGTGGAATGGTGCACATGTTGAGGGTACATACTGTAGCTACTCTCAAGAGGACATGGCACATAGTAAAATTATCAGTGTAAATAGTGTAAATGATCAGTGTTGAAGAGTTGAAATCAACTCTGTTCAGATAACACTGTTCATTTTGCGTTCGTTTTCAGAGTTAATTCTACTCAATATTGTGCAAACATAAGCTATAGAGTTGAAATTACACTGGCCATCTGCAGAATTTTACTGACTTTGGCTCCTTGTTGGATTAATCTGACTCTTCACAGTGTTGTTATATATATATACTCTATCTGGATTTCTATAGGCTTACTCTGAGCAGTCCAACACTTACCTGATAGGAGGAATCAACGCTGAGAATGGAGGGCGGTTCACCCTTAGTTTGTCCTTGCGGATGGACAGGTCAGCTCGCGTGGAGAGAACAACGGCAGCAGAGGTTCTACATAACAGGGGAGATATTCATATGTTTTTAAATGGATTCATTATTTATTACTTTAATATGAATAAAAACAAAAAATCATTATTATGAACCAGAGTTTTGCAAGTCACAAATTGGCCTAAGTCTCAAGTCTATCCAATCAAGTCTGAGTCATGTCACAAGTTAAGACACATTTGACCAAGTCCAAGTTGTACTCAATCCAAGTCATTCTAAACCACTCATTCTGTATTATAAACCAAAATAGTATCAGTTAGGGGCAAATAATTAAATTTTCATTCCTTTCACGTCAACAAAAAAACTGAATATATACTGCATTTTTTACCTTACATGTCAAGTCATTGCAACCTAAAACTGTCAAGTCCAAGTCAAGTCACAAGTAATTCCTAATTGCCAAGTCAAGTCTCAAGTTGACTCAAGCCTGATTCTAGTCCAAGTCACAAGTCGCAGGTCCACATCTCTTTTATGAAGTAATATCTATCGTTATTACTTCTTGTGACATGCAGGGTGGGCCAAAGACATAGACACAATATCAAAGGTGTATACTGTACCTTGGCATCTAAAAATGATAGGGAGTTATCCTAAAGAGATTATATCACTCCAGTGCTAAAGGTACACTGTGCAGGAAGTGGTCAAAAAAGGTACTGCAACTATGCTGCTCATTGAAACTGTTGCCTATTGCCAAATTTGATCTTTTCATGAAAGTTTACTAAGTAAACTAATGTTTTCTATGGCCCAAGTACAGTCATTTTTGCATCTAAAAATGGCTATTTCTGGAAATTCAAAATGGCGGACCATGGAGAAGATCCCCCTTTTCATCTATGAAAAGTGCATTTTTTCCAGTCCTAATGAATACTTAGAATTTTATGGTGGAGGTAAGTACTCATGAAAAAGGTAACATTAGTGAATGGGTAGCATGAATTCTGGAAATAAAAACATAAAAATCTCATGCAGTGTACCTTTACGTCATTACACTGGCTGCCAACACAATATACGTATCCGTAGGCCTACATATACTGTACATGTATACACTACACTGGCTGTAGTATATTGCAGATATGCAAGAGCAATATCATCCTAAAAGATGTTTGGGTCTTCAGCTATCTACTCTGTACTTCCTAATTTCTATAATATTTCTTATCTCTTCTCTTTGTTTCCTAGTCTCAAGGCCACTGAATGGCAGTTATGTATAATAATGTGCTGTACAAATCCTATTGCTACTGCTACAGTACTGTATGAAAAACAATATCCGTGAATCTGTTTGCTGATCTCTACCCTTTGTAGCATTTAAATTGTGTCTCTGCGTTGGCTACCATGTGGCAACTGTTATTTCTCTTAATATAAATGTGGGTTCAAGTCTCAAAAATGTCAGAAGGTCACCCACCCTAGGTGGACGTCAGAGGAATGTTCCCGGGGAATGACTTGCTGCCACTGGCGTACACACCAGCCAGGAGGAGGATGCTGCCCTTGCAGGGGAGAGGGTAAGGTGTGTGCAATGCAGCTTGAGTCCCCCTCATGACACACGCTGTGCAAGAGAGAGGGGCATGGGAGTGGGGTGATGACACCATAGTGGGCCCTCACCTTGACGGACAGACAATAAAGAAAAGGACACTCAGCCAGCAGTTGGTGTTGATGCTTCAGTTCATTTCTCTTTCATGATTATTATATAACACCACCATGTTGTTACATTGCACTGTAATGGCATTACTGTTACACATCATTGTGTAAACCATCTGACAATTTACGAGTACCACAAATTGTGCAGTAATACCTTGAGACCCTTCCCTTGACACACACACACACACACACACACACACACACACACACACACTAGAGCGTGGCTCGGGCCGGTTTTTTCTGTCCGAGCCCGGCCCTCAGCCGACAGAAAAGTGATCAACCCCGACCCGAGCCCGAGACTAATTAAAATGTTTGTGTCCGAACCCGTCCGAAGCCCGAGACCACTGTAATAACAACAGAACCTGTGCGCAAGCAATATTTTCTATGTGGCCTCCTTCATACTCAAAATAGCACGTGATAAATAGCCAGGATAGGCAACTAGGATGAGGCAATTTGCTGTGGCCTAATTTAGTAACGCACGCATAGTAAGTATAAACACACGCATACATGTGACAGCGCACCTTATGTTTCTTTCGGTTAGACCAGAGATGTTGGGTGCTGTGATCAAATGCTTGGGAGGGGCGTGAGAGGATAAGAAAGGCGAAAACTAACGAATACGGTTTGGATGCAGTCAGCGCGGCTATGGACGCATTTGTTACGTTACTGTTAGTGCAAATAAATCCCCGCGAGCCGGTGAAGACGCCGCTCCTTGTCGTTAAGAAGGATGGGCTATAAGTTCACCCCGAAGAACAGTAGCCTGTTTGGCCCTCCAAGAGAATGTCATTTCCCCTGATGTCCATGCGGTCAATATAAAATCAGGAAAGGTTGCACGCGCATAGTTACAACTGTAGGCTACAGTAAAAGTGACAAGAATTAAGAACCTACGTGAAGGACATGAAATGTCACAGCGGACAAAGTAGTAACAGGAAACCTCTTCGACCTTACCTTAGGCAACTCCACGTAGCGTGTGCGTCTTCTTTAATCCATATTATGCTCCTTGCTACCCCTTGCTGGAAATGTAATCCTTGGCGAGCAATGCAGTGACAAACTTCGTCATTTTATGTTCAACATTTAAGACAGCACCGAAGGCATGCTAAAACATGGCCTACACTAGGCCTACAACAAAAGACCACGCGTTCACTGACAACTGTATTTGGCGCTTATTAAGAAAGCAAGTTGACTCGGCATTCCGGCTCGGCTGACTGGGAGTGAGCGTCCATGTTGCCACTGGTAACTGGCGCGTGCATACAGCCAATAATAATCACTCGCACGAGTAGCCTACCAACATTTTCATTTATGCATATTCAATTACTTATTTTTTAATCACAAAACTGCCGTTTGCATGAACTGAAACGTTTCCTCTGATTGCTTACAATTTTCACAATGTCTGTTTGGTTCAAGCCCGAGCCCGACCCGAGTCCGACAGATATTCTATTTTTTTTGTCCGAGTCCGGCCCGGCCCGTCGGGTTCCGACCCGGCCCGTCGGGCTTCGGTCGGGTTGCCATGCTCTGACACACACACGCACACACACACACACACACACACACACACACACACACACACACACACACAATAATAATAATCTATGAATATACAGTAATAATAAATAATCTGCAAAGCATAATTTTATGTTATTCATGAAGTCCTTTTCCTGGATCAGAGGTTTTTTACGGTATGCAGGTACAGTGTGTACCATGAGCCCTATTATACAAGTTCATTGCTCAATCACAGTCACAGTTACAGTCAAGATGGATGGCCCCAACCAAAACCCAGCTGGACATACCAATGGCTGCATACCAACTATGTTAATCAGTCTAATATACAGTATGACATAACATTACATACTCATCAAACTCATCAAAATATATCAAACAGTTGATCACACACACTGGAAAATACAAAACCCAAAGCAATGTGTTAAAATAAGAACTCGAGAATGAGAAGAAAAATGCACTGTGCTTCAGTGCGAAAGAATCACGAGGGATTAGGATCTCAGAGGGGAAGCATACCTTTATGTCACTATCTTCCAAAGGTTCGATATTTATCACGGCCACAGTGGCTTCACAGATGGGCATCATTGATAGGAGGATGAGGATCAAAGCCTTCATCCGCCATGGCCCAGTCTGCCACATCAGGCAGGCAAGCAGCCCCCGTCTATGACAGGTCTTCAGTTTATACTCTACGGTGGAAAAATCAGAGAAGAAATCTCTTTAAAAAAAATGAATTGTCCACATAATGTTTGTACATCATACATGATGTAAAATAACATGTTACAGCTGTTTAAATTGCATGTCCTAAGTTGTAGAATATTTTAGACAATTGATTTGAAAATGGTGGATGGCATAACATTAAAAACAACACTGTGCGTTGCGAGTTATCAGAAAGGAAGGTTCCAAGATACACATCAATGTCTTATTATGCAAAAGCACTAAAATGTCATGAGTTACAATATCTGCAACTGTGGGATCTAAGGGAAAGGCTCATGGTGATGTTTACTTGATACTTGATCTTCATTCTTTTCAAGACGTGCAATTCTGTATCACAGATCTTATCATGGACGCATTGCACTGGGCTGGCCAGACTAGGCCTACTGTGAGATTGAGAGATAGCTGATACTTCACCCTCAACACAGAGCCCTACAGCGATTCGTGGCCAAGTGACGATATAGCGTGCGATACAGTTGCAACACACAGCCTTGCTGTCTGTCTTCACCACTTGCCAGTTTCAGATCCTCTTATCTCAGCTGCAAGTCACCTTTCCATTTATCAATACATTCATCTGACAGCTTGAATGGCACTGTGTAATAAACAGGATAACTGATCCAATAATAATAAAAAAATCAAAATAAAAGTAAAATATCCAAATATATTAAATACGTGTGAACATTTAACAGTGTAAAGTATCATTTCAGATTGAAGGACAGGTGGCAAACATGAGGTAGGTAAAACGTTGCACCCCTAAGGTCAACAAAGGGTCAGTGTCAATTGATTTTTTTGCTTAGAATATACAGCATCTTTGGCATTTTTCTGATGTTATGGGATCTGTTTGTTTGTGTCTCTTTGCCCTCTCAAACATAGAACCTCACAAATCCACAACTTTTATTCAAGTAAAGGTAGACTTTTTTTCTCATTTTATTTCTTGGAGCTCCAAGAAATAAAAGACTAAAAAAAGAACAGTAAGCACTGTATGGGTTAGGTTTTCTGAACTTTCATCTTTCACCAAGTTTTCCTGTCTCACACCTGCACCTGTGTTGCTTTAAAACTGAAACTGAAAATGTGATACAGGCTATTTATGTTAAAACTGATAAAAGAACAGAATTTGACACACAAGAGATCAATCAAAATACTGAAGCCTTCTTTGTATCCTGAAGGATGTAGGCCTACTTAATGATCAACAAGCTCTACTAACACTATCACCATAAGTGGCTATTGATCAAGTTCACTAGTCCTACTTAATTCACAATTCCATTAATCTCTCCCAAAAACTTTCAAATTGAAATACATGTATCTTAAATCACAAGTCTTACAAATACTGGTAATTCACAATGCCACAGTTAAAAACTAAATGAAACAAACAAAACATATCAACTTCCAACATTCCTGGTTCCTCACTTTCCTTAACATTAAACTGCAGTCCAATAAAATTCATGTCTCACCTGATAAGATTTTAAGAGAATATGAATCCCTTCCTTTCAATGCTCTCGTCAAAATGGGGAAACACACTCTGACAACAGGGGTTAATATTCACAAAACTCACAGGTATGTGTTAACGAAAGAAGAAGGCAAACTGGTTTCACCAACACTAATAAATGAGCCGACATCACACACCTCGTGGGTTGGTTGGAGAGCACAGCCCTATGAGTTACTGCTACGTCAAGCCAGTCTTCCAGCTACTGTACTGTATGATACCTAAACAAGGTCTAGATCAGGGGTGTCAAACATAAAGCCCGGGGGCCGGATGTAGCCCGTCAAGTGGTTCAATACAGCCTCTGGTAGAGAAAAAAGGTGTCTGAGATTTCAGGACTGAGCTGTAGGTGTCTGAGATTTTGCCTTTTTTTGCTCGCCATTTACAGTCAATGTTTCTTATAAGGGCTGTCAAGCGATTTTTTTAAAAATCACGGTTAATCTCAGAAATTCCATAGGTAACCGTGATTAATACCAACTTTAATTCCATGTTTATTTTTTATTATTATTTTGCATTTCAAGACCCACTTATGCAGGATCTTGTGTAGCACAATGAACATGTTCTAAGTACAATTTATACAATTTATGGAATGTTTATATGCATCAGAAGTTGAGATACTTAGGCTGACAGTACCTTTTCCCAAACATTTATTTGTTTAACAGGTATTTTTGTAGGTGTTTTAGGTATGAATGGGTTAAAGCCCATAATTCAAAGTATTTCTGACCAGATGAACTCAACAAATTGCAGTTTGATCATTTATTCCCATTCATCATTCATTTTAAACACTTGAACAGTTTAATATTTACTGGACATTCAAGTTCTCTTGATTTGAAGCACTTTGGCCTTCTAAGCCTATCAAAGCCATAGGAGTAAATTCCCTTTTGGCTCCTTCTGATATGTCTGATATGTTTTTTTGGTACAGTTATACTGTAGAGCTCATCACAACCTTTAATTTGATATATAGAACTCATTTGACACTCAGATTATGCTGGGAATGCTGGGAAATTCTACTCATGATTAAAAAATTAAGATGTTAATTAGTTTAATCGCAATTCACACGTTAATGTTGACCATCCACCTTGAGATGATTGACTAGCTATGTGATTCTGATAAGCCGAAATAGGAAAACATAGGGAAATGCGATATTTGCAATTCTGCTACTGCTCCTGCCCACATGACATCAAATTGATTGCATGTGGCATGGTCGGATTAAGATGACCTGGGGCTCCTAGGCTACAGGTGGCTGAGGGCCCCGCAGAGGGTCAATCAGGGGCCCCTGGCAAGTTTATCAGATGGACTAAAAATGGCACAGAACAATTTTCCAAAAGGACAAATAAACTATCTATTTATCTATCTATCTATCTATCTATCTATCTGTGCACTAATCTGACCCTGGTGGCACACCTGGTCTGGATCAAGGTCTGGCATTTTTATATTGAAGCTCTCAAGCTGATGTATTGATTAATGTGCATTGTCCTATCCAAATAAACAAATGAATGAATGAAAAAGGTCTCCACCCTTTCTGGGATTAAGGGCTCAGTCATTCGGTTTGAGAATCTGTAGGCCTATTGAGGGTTACTTGTTCAAAATGGTCTACTGAATGAAAGTCTTGACAGTCCTCTCGAATGACTGATTGTATAATTGTTAGCTTGTCATGACTAATAAATGCTTGTTATGCAAGTGCTGTAATTTTAAAAAGGAAAAATACAGAAAGAGATAACCAAGTCACCATTTACAAACATCCCTCACAGGCACCTCCAAAGCTTCATAATGTCTACCTGGTACTCATTGGTTTCATGTTGGTGACTTTTGATCTAGATTTAAAAACACCAACACATCTAACACCCTGCAAATGACCTTAAACGTGATGTGAGATGTTGATGTAAATTTTAAAAGCAAAAATGTGAAAAATATTCATTATTATATAAGAATTTAGACTTCCACCTGACCATGGATGAATTTTGACTAAGGTTCAGGATCAGTCTTTCGACTCCAGGCTTGGATTGGGTGGGTTAACAGCATCTTTTTTCCACTTCTAAAACCCAATGAGTGATCATTTGCACTCAAAAGTAATGAGTTTCAGCAAAACTTTCAGCAAAAGTGTGTGAAGTGTAAAAAAAAAGGTGTACGTGAGAAAAAAGCCAAAGCGTCAGGAGCCATGACCAGAATATAATTCCTCCCGTGGAGATGGCAGACAGAATTACATAGGCTTACATTTTTGTTTCGTTTTGTTGACTGCTTCAGTCCAGTAAAAAAAATTGAATTGAAATTACCTTCACAATTAGTAGCACCCACATCATTGTTTAATTTTTAACCTTTAACCTTCTCCATTCTAGTCTATGATCTGGTCACCCGCATGAATATTTTCTTTGTGTTTGAATGAACTCAGCTACTGTAATGGTTTTACTGAAACCAAACAAATCCACAGGACACAAGCATTAGACCCAGGGCAGGTTTTTAATGAGCTAAATCAAAAACATGGTTCTCTTTTTTTCCTCTCTGGAATGATCATAATTTCAAAATGTCAAGAGTCAAAAATTCTGTTCATTTGCAGCAGGGATCAGTAAATACAGTAAGTAGTGCACCAGCCCCCTATAGAGGGTAAATATTTGCCCATTTTCAAGGCCATTGGTCCGCTATCTGTGAATGGCCTCAGCTCAACAGTGTAAGACATCAGGCTATTCGAGAGGATTTTTTCTTTTTTAAACTTTGACCGACTTGCTAGGGTTTTAAGTGTCCATTGCTAGCATGTCTCGTTGGCATCAAGTCTAAATGTACAAAAGGGGCCGGCCTTGGAGACCAATCAGTCCTCAAGAGTCAGTCAGTTAGTCGATCTCAGCCAATGGATGGACGGCGCAGGTCTGGTAGGCAGTCTGCCGAAGGGGATGAGGGAGGAATGGAGAGAAGGAGAGATGGGGGGGGGATTGGTCCCATGGGTGCTCCGTCTCAGTTTTGCCCCTTTACTGTCCATTCTTTACATTCAGGATCTTCTCCTGGAAACACACAAAGTAAAACAAAATGTTATTTTTTCCCATTTGGAGGTTCTGGGTAGAACAAAAATCATACAACACATACAAATGGTGTTCTGTCCTCCCTACCACAACACAAAAGAGCTGCTTACTGATATACAGCATTTAAGGTTGGCAAAGTTCATTTTAATACATTAAAACAGCACAATCCCTAATATAATTTGATATAGCCATGTGTCTTTTAAATGCGAACAAATATAACCATCTATTCGCACCTTAATCATAGTCTCCAGCTTGATGGCGTCAGCGGCAAACTTGCGGATCCCGTCGGAGAGCTTCTCCACAGCCATGCGGTCCTCGTTGTGCTGCCAGCGGAAGTCCTTCTCGTTCAGGTGGATCTTCTCCAGGTCACAGGCCTTGGCTGCAACAACAGGGACACTTCAGGATCTCAAAAGCAACTAGTGACACAGCATAGGCTGTAGAAGAGTATATGATGCTGTATGTAGTGCATGTAATGTAGCGTTTGCCCCTTTTTCCCCCAATTTCTCCCCAATTAATACTACATGCGAGCTGTATTACAACATCATAATTCATCATACTATATTAATTACACGAAAATAAATACCACCACAAACACTTCTTATACAGGTGTCTTCAAAAAGAATGAACCAATTCTCTTGCATTGCTTCAGTTCTAAATTATGGAATGCACAGTGGCCATTTGAAAGAGGTCCCATTCTAATCCAAACATACTACAATTAACTAATAGAGGTAAGGGTTACAAACGAGCCCTTTTGCTTCACCTTCGCAAAATAGATCAGGGTGTTCTGTCTCTTTAAATGCCCCGTGCCTCTGCCAGGTAGTTTGTTTATAGTCGCCATAGCAACCAGTTAGTCTTCTGAAATCAAAACAGCTATCCATCTTACATCTGCAACATATCCTTTGTCCGTTCTTACACACCCCTATGAAAGCATTGTCTGCAAGTAATCCTTCTCTATAATCAATCTACATTCTTCTCAATCTACTTAGCTTTAGTAATTTAGTCACATACTCAATATATTTCCCATAATACTCGGTTCGATCTGCTACTCATAATCATCCCATCCTATCCATCTACTTGTATATAATCATCTCATTGCTACAAGATGGATCTATAGAAGACAAAGAAATGAACTATTAATTTATTGGACATTTTACTTATCAAATATATTGTGTTAGACATTTTCTGTTACAGTTTTACCTCTCATAAATCCCATTAAACAGAGCTTGGAGGCTAAACCCTTACTCGCCTATGTTCCTGCTGCTGAAGAAATGAGTTATGCTGGCTTTCAAATCAACTTACAAGGAACACAGTACACAGGGGAAAGTAGTGATTTGACGGTGATGTGCGTGCGTACCGGTCTGTGGTGTGAGGTTGACTTTGATTTCAGAGTGGTCTTGGCTGAGCTCTCCCAGCAACCCGGGGGAGATGGTTAGCAGGTCGCAGCCCGCTAATGCCTTCACCTCGCCCGTGTTCCTGAAGGACGCTCCCATCACCACCGTGCTGTAGCCAAACTTCTTGTAGTAGTTGTAGATCTTAGTCACACTCACAACACCTGACATGGGGAGGGGAGGTAAAAGAGAGGAGTTTGTTTTACATTTTCAGTACATTATATTTAACAGACACTGAAAGCTAAAAAAATAATCTCTGATGCAGGAGGGGCATGCATGTGTACTCAACCTTGGCTAGGTTGAAGAGTCAAAAATATTGTCCCATGATCCAATAATGATTATCATGATATCTTCCTCCCGGACCACAAAAGGCTAGCTGGTAGTTATTGGCGTGTACCTGGGTCCTCGTGGGGCTCAAAGCTCTTCTGGTCCGTGTTCTCCTTGAACCAGTCGAGGATGCGGCCCACGAAGGGGGAGATGAGGGTGACCTTGGCCTCGGCGCAGGCCACGGCCTGGGCAAAGGAGAACAGCAGCGTCATGTTGCAGTGGATGCCATACTTCTCCTCCAGCTCCCTGGAAACAACAAGGACACATTACTCAGAGGAGAGCCAAAATACAACACACACAGTCTAGAATAGCAGCGTCATGTTGCAGTGTGTGCCATACTGGTTGCAGTAGATGCTTCCTATGGGCAACAAGCACACAACTGAGAAGGGAGTGAGAATACAGTGAAGAGCAGGGTAATGTTGCCGTGAATGCCATAACTCTCCTCTACAGAGTAGCTGTCCATGAACAAGGACACAGACAGACAGACAGACAGACAGACAGACAAACAAACACACACACCCTTCCAAACTACTGTAAGTAAGAATATATTCAAGAACAGTAGGGTCATGTTGCATTGGATATACATATTTCTTCTCCAGCACACTTTGAGGAAGACAGACACAGACAGACAGACAATTCAGAAGGGAGCGAGAATACAGTCAAGAACAACAAGGTTGCAGGGGATGACGGCCACAATTCTCCTCTACAGTGTTGGTCCCTACGGGGGAAAAGGGGCACACACCTACATTATTCAAAAGTGAGTATGGGAAATTCACAGTGTTCTCTCTGTTCTGAAGAACTGACGGACCATTCATTCCATTATGCAGTCACCGAAGAGTCATGACCCAGCAAACCTTGAAAGAGGTGTGGCACTACATTCCAACATGCCCATGTCCTCATATTGAGTTCAAACCCATGAGTTTTTCTAAATCAACACAATCTTATTACTCCGTCAAGTCGAGCGTATTTCACAAAATGTTTACCAAAGACAAGGGAACATCTTCTGGGCACTGTGTGTTTTTAAAGGCATTTTAAGTTTTCCAGCCTTAAATAAAACAATGTTGAACTACCCAGCTTTTCATCCATCTTCATGTAGTATTCTGGAGTTGCATCAAAGGAGGTTGCATGTAAGATTGACCTTGCCAACCCCCTGTCCCTTCTTCCGCGGTGCCAATTTACTTCTTTATCCATGGGTGCGTTAGAAGCCTCATCATCATCCCTCATTTACGGACTTACCGGCCGGCCTGGATTCCCTCCCAGGTGGAGGAGAGCTTGATCAGCACGCGCTCCTTCTTGATGCCGGCCTCCTCGTACATGGCAATGAGCCGCCTCGCACGCGCCACCATCTCATCTTTATCAAACGACAACCTGGCAGAGAGAGAGAGAGAGAGAGAGAGAGAGAGAGAGAGAGAGAGAGAGAGAGAGAGAGAGAGAGAGAGAGAGAGAGAGAGAGAGAGAGAGAGAGAGAGAGAGAGAGAGAATGTTGTAAACAAACTGAATACATTAATATACTGAACGTCCGTCTTCTACATTCCCCAAATTCATAAGTCAGACGGTCATGTACCTGGCTGGAATCTTAGGAGCTACAGCTTGTTGATCTGACAGCTGAAAGGCTACAGGTGTTTATGACTAGAGAATGTATTGCGCACACACACCATCAACTGTTCCTCACATTTCTGACCTGCAATATGATGCGAAAAGAAGGTCCATTATGGTATTCTACTGGCACACTGCACCGTCTGCAGCCTTCTATGGCACGGTGTATGTGATATGTGCAAGTCTGTGATGCTATACGTCATATAAACAAGTTCCAGTGAAGTTCCAGTGATTCCAGTGTCAACTGACAATACAGTGGTAACATATTGTGTGTTACATTACAGTATATGTAGAAGACGCCTTTATCTAAAGCCACTTAAAAATGGGGACATGCACAGCAGCTACATGCAGTATGAGGGACCTCCAATGTGATAATGCCAATGTAATACAAGCAAATGCTTCTCTTGCAAACTTGTACACACAAATACCATTCTCCCCAATTTGGACTTAAAAAGACAACCCATATTGACATTTATGCATGATAATGTGCTATACAAATATTTTTCATTGATTGATTTTGCCATTCTACTGGTGTGCTGTCTGAGTTCAACCTCTGTCTAGAATGGCAAGGTGTGTGGTCTACGCCTGTAAAAAAAATGGCGGCATCCACAAAAGCACACAAATATAAATATTTTCGCCGTTATTTACAGCTTTACCGTTGTCATAATTGTTGCATTGTACTAAGTTTAACATTATCCCAATGTGTAATGGTCATTTTCTCTATGAAACGCACATGAAAAAAACTAACATCAACGTATCGCTGGTAACGTCAACCTAATGCATGGAAGTCTTGAATGCATTGAGTGTCATTCCATGATTGACTCAATTTGTAGGGGTTGCCTTTCAGGTCCTACACCTTACTGCTCCGTTTGAAGGGACGAGGGGCAGAAACTCGGCCTAAAGGTCAGATTAGACTTCTGTAACTGCGCCCCTCAAAACTCGCGTGGGAGTGGCCACGAACCAACATTGTATTCATGCATCTGCGAGTTCTGCGAGGTCCGAGGTCTCGTCGCGAGCCACATTTGAAATTGCGCGATTAGGCTACTTTCACTACATTGTAAGCACTGCGGTCATTATTAAGCAATGTTGCTTTCTATCCCGGTTAGCTAGGTATTTTCACACAAATTGCAAAGGCAATGCACTGGTATCATTATTTGACATACCCAGTCTGTTTTCACGAGCAGAAAATGCAAGCATGTAAAGACAGTTGATTCTGCCGATGTGTGTTTACATTCGGTGGAGGAACGGTAGTAAAACCGCAGGTATTGTGCCACGAGTCCTCAACTGATGCATTGTTTGTTACTTAGCTTGTAGCTTCGTGTATTTACACACATTTACACACAAGGCATTAATAAAGTTTTTAACAGAATACAGATCTGCTCTCGCAAACTACTGGCATTGCGCTGCCACAAGAACAGAACAAGGAAGTAGCGAGACGACCAATCATAGCGCCTTTTTGTCTGCGTACTCCGCGTCCGTCCGACGGATAGTTAGAATTTTTTCGAGGCGCTCGACGACGGGCGCAGAGCCTCTGAGGGGGGCGTGGACTCGCATAGACAGAAAACGGACGGGCGCAGAGGCTATGCGTCCTAAGCATAAATCTAGCTTTAAGAAGGCAAGGTGTGTATGGTCTGTGCGTACCTGGCATCCACCTCGGTGGACACTCTGCCAGGGATCTTCTTCAGGATCTCCACCCCAAAGCTCACAAACAGCTTGTCCATGATGTTGTTGATCTGCTCCTCCTCATTGCTGTCGGGAAATGAAGACATGCGACAAGTGTCATACAGTAGCTACAGCTAACCTGTACCTGGCATTTCATCATAATATTGCCAACCTCATGCTAGCTTTTCAACTACATCCATTAGTCAGTCAATAAATCTGCAGTATTTACACTTTATACTTTTATCTTTGTGGGAGTGCCCTTGAGAGTTTTGAAAGGTGCTTATCTAAAAAGTGCATTATCATCATTATTATTATATGTTATGGGTATATGAAAGCGCATTGACCTGCATGTTAGTGCGAATTGTTATGTAGAAACACCGTTATTATTCACGTCCAAAATAAGTGTGAAAGCCTTTATTTTAGCATGGCTTTATATTTTCAACCATAAATTGTACAGAGCTACACCCATGCATAGTGGCGACCTGCATGTTAGTACGAATTGTTATGTAGAAACACTGTTATTATTCACGTCCAAAATAAGTGTGAAAGCCTTTATTTTAGAATGGCTTTATGTTTTTAACCATAAAGTGTACAGAGCTACACCCATGCATAGTGGCACAGGTAGCCTTCTTCAGGGTCATCAAATAAAAAGGGACAATTTATTATGTGGTGGCAAAACCACTTTTTTACAGATACTACATGTTCAGATTAGATCTACTACATCCAACGGTGCATGTGTGTGCGCAATAGTATGTGTGTGTGTGTGTGTGTGTGTATATGTGCGTGGATAAGTGCAAATATGGTTGGCCTCACCCGCCCTTGGCGATGCCGAACTTGACAGCCTGGTCCACAAGGTGCTGGTAGGCGGGCATCTTGGCAGCCGCCAGGATGAGGGAGGGGTTGGTGGTGGCATCCTGTGGCTTGTACTCCTCGATGGCTGGCGACAGAGAAGAGAGGAGGAGGAACAAAAGAGGGAGAATACACATTCAAAGTTTCAAAACACACCAAAGGCACGTCAGATAACTCACACAAGAGCCCTCCATGAGTTGTATATACACACAAATACACACATACTAATATTGAAAGGGAACAGCAGTTTTCCCAGTACGCTGTGCGTGTGTGCTGTGCTTGGCAGTGGTCCAGCATGGGTCCATTGTTTACAGCGCCATATTGGTCTCCTTCCACTGCATTACTCGGCCATTCTGTTGTTGCTAAGCAATATCGCAGCCCATTGTCAAGCCCCCATTTCCAGTTCCAGTTCTTTCACAATTAAGAGATTGTGAGATTTAAAAAAAAATCTTTTCATGTTAACCCAAACGCAATTACCTTGCAATTGAAACGCCTGAAGTAATGTCAACACATCAAACTGGTTGAGCAGCCCAAAGTGAACTTACGAGAAATGCTGAAAGAATGCAGATCGGCAATCAGTCACCTTTCTTGGCAAACAGGTGTAGCACGCATGGCCCTCTGGCCAACGGCATGCCATTCTCCATTTTATTTAATTGTAGTTCAGAGACCACACAATGAAATCTCTTTGGAAAATGAATTACGCAACATTAATTGCATGTGATAGGATTCCCAACATTCTTCGTAAACGGCCCCAGGTCATTACCTTTGATTGCCGCTAGATGGAACTAAAGTCCCAAGACTTGCAATTCCAGCAAGGCTGGTCGGCTCCCCCTGTTGCATGAGATTATATCCTGATTTGGGTGGATTTTAGTTTTAAGAAATACAAGAACCTCAGGAAAAACCATGAGTAACTTAGTTAAAATCAAGGTAATCAAGGGACCGAGCTATGAAAAAAAAGGTTTTTGTGGCTGACTATAAGGACCAATTGCCCGCCCAAGTCAAACAAGTGTGTGTAGCAATGTAACAAAACAACCTTGTCATCACTGCTTACACTGCTAGCCAAAACAGTTAAGAATGAAGAGAGCAATGGTCAGCGTATGGCCAACACATGGTCAGACCACAGTTGGCTGGTCACTGTGTAATGAAGTCACAAGCCTGGCGGCTTGCAGGACTGCCCTCATCAAGACCCTAGAGTGGTGCTTCACATACAAAAATGAGGGGGCAAAAAACACCACAAATAGGTAATCATTTAGCTGTTGTAGGAATAGGAAATAATTAACCTGACCAGACCACATAGATGAGTGTTACACAAAACAAGTATGTGTGAGTGTGTGTGTGTGTGTGTGTGTGTGTGTGTGTGTGTGTGTGTGTGTGTGTGTGTGTGTGTGTGTGGTCTCAGTAGCCCCATCATATCTGGGAGTGGCTGTGCAAACACTACAAGGGACGTAGCTGAATGATACAGTATCAGCACCAGAGATAAGCTCATCATTTTGTGGTTTGTTTGTTTGTTTGTTTACATTTATGGCCAAATATGCAACTGTGGCTATTTCATGGCCAGTACAGGTAATAGAATTCGCCTCAAATTAAAAATCTACAATGATATAAATAATTGAATAAATAGATTAAATAAGTTTGGTCACATCAATACATTTTAAAAAGTTCAAAACCTTTAAAGGTGGGACCTTATTAAAAATTCCAAAAATAGTGTCTTCTTTAAAAAACTGTTCTTTTCCTTCTGATTCATTTTGTGGTAATTTCCAGCTAATCTTTTTTTTGCCTTCATTTGATAGGACAATTGAAGGTGGTGACAGGAAGTTGGTTAAGTGGCAGTGAGAGAGAAAGAGATACAAACACTAAATGCCATGTTCAGCCTTTTGGGGTGGTCCAAAACAGAGCATTGCCGTCTTGGTCCCGGATCATATGCTTTCTTTTCACATATCGTCGCTGTCCACCAGAAATCTTGAATCTCCACCATTTTTCTATTATTTTATATTCGTTCTTTATGCATTATAAAATATAAATCAGTACTACTGGTCAGTCTCCATGAGTAGATGTGTACGATTATTTTATATTCAACTTTTATGTTGAAATGATTATGTATTATTAAGAAAATAGTAAGTTATATATTAAGGAGTTAAAAATGAGAAGTTGAGAAGGTTTCCGCCTGACAGTGACAATATATCGTTTTACCACCACCTACAGGATAATGTGTGTATTGTCTTCTCACTGGGTGTTGGCAGCTTTATACCGGCTATCTGACAAGAACCATTCATTACAATACAAAGGAGTGGTCAACACAGTATTGACAGAAGAGTGGTCAACACAGTATTGAGAGAAGAGTGGTCAACACAGTATTGAGAGAGAGAGAGAGAGAGAGATAGATACAGCGATAGATAGATCGATAGATACATTTAAAATCCCTTTATTGAACCAGCCATGGTCCACATGTCCACCCCATTAAATACAACCCCTTACCAAAGAAAACTTAACCCACCACCCGCATTAACAGAGGGAGCGAGAGAGCGAGAGACGGGGTAGGGTTGGGAAATGACCCAGGGCAAGCCAGGTTGGACTCGAACTGGAAGCAGTTCAGGTGGGACTCGTTGTAGTGGCCCACAGCAACCCCTGAAGAAAATAGATATTTTTGCAGGCCAATCTGGAAGGACCCATCCTGCTGATGAGTATGATGAGAAAACAGGAACACAATGCAGCCACTGTCTTACAGCAAGAGGAGTGGCCAGCCTATCCATTACCACCAAACAATATTAGTGGCCGTTAATAAGGATGCAACAGGCTGGGGCTACACACTTGCAACAAATGTGCCCCAAGTGTTGCCATTTCTGTACACAATATTTGGTCACAGGCAATAGAAAAAAAACCACACACCTCTATGCAAGCAAACACCCGAGCAAGCACACAGTATTTCTGCAACAATGCGTGTAAGCCATCCATCCCACACAGTAATATTTTTTTTTGAGAGAGAAAGCAGAACAAGCCCTTGGGAAACAAACCAAAGCAAGTTACAAAATCCATGATCTGAAGCTTGGTTACTGTGGCACGCACTACACTATTCTGAAATCAGGAAGAAGAGAACTACCCAACAGCCATGAGCTGAGGTATCAGTGTCCAGCCACCCACACAGTTGTAGGAGGAAGCAGACAGCATTTCAAGAAGAGGCTTCAAGGAAGAAGGAAATGTACAAAAATCGAAACAGGTGCGGACATGCATCTTCGAGTTCTCTCAACATCTTCTATTTCTATACTATTCAAAGTTATACAACGATGCCATTGATTGCCAAGGCATCACCTCTTTTGGGTAAAAGGGTAAAATAAGACTCTACACGTAGCAGTACATTAGTTCGAATTAGGATTTCATATACAAAACTAATTTCAGCTTAATATATCGAGTCGACTGACCATTGTGGCAGAAAGACCCGTTTGTGTTATTGTGGCTGTAAACTGAGCACTACCCTGCATTCATGACGTCACGTTGTGTCTTGTCATGGTGACTTAACAAGCATGAGGAAATCTCATGTTTTTCTTTTTTTTGCAACACAATGTAAACTGCAAAATCCCCGAGTGTGGAAACCTCTTGCATGAAAACAACTGTCTACAATGTTCCATCCATCATTTCACGCACCACATGAACGTGTTGGATCTAGAACGTCAAAACAGTAACTGCATCACTTATTTGGCCTATGAAGGGCAACCTGGACTCAGAAGCTTTAATCCAATGCAATACTACAATTGTACCGGTTTTAGCAGTCCAGATGCCCCAATAGGACAGGTAAAACCTGAGTATTTGGAATGTGTGGCACTAGATTAGAGCGTTTGAAATCACTACATTTGGATGTAGCTCCAGCTCGTGCAAAAAGGACATCACATAACTTTGTCAGTTGTATCACCATCTCCTTAACACTCGAGGGATTGCTGGCCTCGCTCGTGGTGGTGTGCATATATTCATTTTAAACCCATTAGCCACAAATCACATGGGCTTACCTAAACGTGACCTCCGTAACTACACGCGTGACATACGGGAGGACTTCAGTTAATGATGCTAACTTTGTAGAAATGATGCATAGCACTTTTCCTCTATGTTGATTGAAACAATGATGTTGGGCGTTCGTCACACAAAACAACTACACCACAGCTTTCAAGTTTAAACTGCTAAGAATCAAAGCACTATCCAAGCTCCTGTGATATGCCCAAATATGCTTGAGCACCGTGAATTTAACGACCGAGGGCATGTTTGCATTGCAGTCCATCAGTTTGAATGTTAAACATTAACTCCGCTCCAAAGATGCACAGCGGTGGCGCTTCGTTAGCTTGTTCAAAAGTTATAGATGACAGGGAACATTGCAAATGCGAAAGGTTAAGTTGCGTGCAACTATAATGTCCACACGTCAAAGACTAAGCTAGGCTGTGGTTGATCACCTGGAGTGGATTAACCAAAGTACAGGTGATGCCAAAGTAAGCAGGTAGCACGAGTAGCACCTGCCCACTTGGCTAACGAGTTTCCATGCATAAAGACCTGACAAGCTAGTTAGCAAGCACTGAAGAGGCCTGTGGATGCCGAGCAGGCAGTGATGCTAGCTACCCCCTCCTCTTACATCAGTAGCAGGCTTCCAGAATGCTCTTTACAGCAAACATCTGTCATTGATCAGGTTAAAAGCATTACCGAGCCGAGGGAGTCTACACGCAGGGTAAAATAAGAGAATAATTTCATAGCCCAATGAAGTTAGCTATGCCTTGCCTTACCATTGAAGTCGCCCGTGTCGGCAACAACCACGGTGTATTTCTTCAGCTGTTCTAATGCTGACTCCATCTTTCGTCGTTTGTCAGGTGACACAGACATTATGTACGAGAACAGAGAGCCTTTATATACCCAAGCGCGTGAAACGAATTGGAATGTCTGGCCCGCAAAAGCAGCAACGAGGACGGGAGCGCGTACGTGCAGTGACAGACAGAGGCCAGAGTCGCGCGTGGAGAGGGGCGGGGCTGTAGGCGGGATGAAATGGCAAGGAAATAAGTGTTAACCAATGCTCACTGAGATTTTGTTGCACACATTGTCTCAGCTCATGAATCATCCAATAGGGTTGCAGGGGAGTGGCAGGTAGTACCACTGAAAGAGTTCACTCAAACAAGTGGTCTACATCAGTGTTTCTCAACCTTTTTTTAAGGCAAGGCACCCTTTCAATTCATTAAACATTTCAAGGCACCCCAAACCAACAAGCCGTAACATGGCATCGCATCCGATACCACAAAAGCTTAGAAAAGTAACACATTTGGAGACGTCACATGACCTACATTCAAAGTTGCAGCTGACTGGGGCGACCTCTATTTACTTTATTGTGCGTAAATGGCAGATGAAAGATTCCACTGACTAACATTAACTTAACAATTTAGACAAATATGTATCATATTACATAATTTATTTATCAACCACGTTTCTGCGGCACCCCTGAGGGGGGCACGCGGCACCCCAGGGTGCCCCGGCACCCCTGTTGAGAAACACTGGTCTACATCTTATGATTTCATTTGATGTAATTTTTAAAATCTATCTATCTCTTTATGTATTATGCACTTTCAATATTTCACTGTTGGTATTTACGCTCTAAGACACAAATTAGCTTATACTGATGTAACAACCAAATCATGACATATCACAAACAAAACACCCAATCGTTAAAAAAAAAGGAAATTGAGGTGCGAACTTCAAAAGGTGCGCGTGTTTACTGTCAATTTGTTGAATCATGGGGATCCCAGTCACTTTGGGGATCACAGACTGTACGGTGGGGTACATCCTTTTTAAACTTCTGGTAGTTCTATACAGTGTCCAGTAGAGGGTAGTAGTGTTAAACATAAAAACATCAAAAACAAACATTTTGGGTTTTGGTGGTGCTGTCCAAGAAAAAGTTTTAACATCAGTCCGTTAGGGGACAGATTCGCTTTCCTTCAGCAGCTGTTTTTCTAACCGAGCTGGAATCAAACGCGACGCTTTGGAGGGAGACTCCACAACGTTTCTCTGGCCTTTCACATAGAAACCATAGCCTCCGGAGATATTAGGCCAGCCATAAAGCCACCATAAATCTAGCCTGAGGTAAGTCTTAAAACTTTACACTTAAAGCCCGTTGCTGAATACTAAGGTAGGCGACACCACTTATCGGTAACCCCTGGGAAAATCTTGCTTGTATCATTGCGGGGGTGAAGTGAATATTTTTCCTCCCATTTTTATAATAGCAATTCTGGTCTTTGAACTGTTTTATTCATGATCATGCCTTTCATTAGTTTAGTCTCAGCAATCTGGATGGTTTACCTCCACTTGTTGCTGTGCGTATTTTGCCCCAGCACCCCCCTCGATGGCTATATTTAAACCAACAATGGGCATATTGCTCGCAGAAAATGTCCAGTGCCATGTTACTGTATTTTTCTGTCTTTACATGTTACTTTATGTGGGAAATTAGTGAGACGGTAGAAATTAGTTAGTCCAATGGAAATGCTGTGCGCGCGCAACACTCTTTGAGTGGTATCTGATGGCACATAAAAATAAACTAACTCCAAGAAAAATAACATGAGCATTCCTGACATTCTCCATGTGGGTCCCTCCCTGGCTTTTGCTTTTTTGGTATAAGGAGAGGGACACGTCGCCCAGCCAAAAGCTTTCATACACGTGGGCTCCTGGACTGGTGAGGGTTGTGGGCGCACGAGCCCCTACAGCTCACTAGTAAAGGAACAAGCCTCCAGTGTTTACAAGACCAGCGTAAAGACAGGCTATATATAGTAACATGGAAAGGAGGTTTTCAATTCACGTGCAAGCAGTTGGTGTACTACTAAGTAGTGATGACATGGTATGGATATTGTGCAGGGGTTATTGAAAGTGTGGACTCATCTGCTCAGTTGCATACTAGCCTAATAAGTGATGACACTGTGATAGGTTGTTTGGCTCAGTTGCATACACTTAGTTGTCCAAGCCTATCTGCCATGGCCTAACTTGGTTCCCTAAATAACCGGTGTCATAACCATACAAAATACTGTAGACTATGCCTATGGAGACTATGGAGGTCATATATCTGAGAATGGAACAAAGATTTAATTTGGCTACTACAAACTGCATGATATCACAGTGTCGTATGTAGACCTACTTAATAGGCTACACTATTTAATGAAGATGAAATCAGAGTGGAATTGTTGTATGTAGTTAATTAGCTACATTATTTAATGAAGCTACAAAACATCTAACATCTTTCAGTGCAGCTCCCACGGTCAAGGTCTGAACTTGTGAACTCTGGTTGGGTGGGAACAGCTGTATCCTTTTTATCCTTCCTAGTCATCTTCTCAGATACATGTGCCAGTTTGTGGTGCAGTTTCTCTTTATACAGTATTGTTCAAGAGTTGGGATTTTTTAGTCCTAGTGAAAAGTAGTGACTAAATAGACACACCAGTGTTTCCCATACATTGAGGAAACTATGGCGGCCCGCCATAGTTTAAATTTGGCCGCCATAGTTTACGAAAATGTAAAAAAAAAAAAAAAAAAAAATTTTTTTTTTTTTTTTTTAATTTTTTTTTTTTTAACGATATCCGTTTTTGTTAAAAACGATTTGAATTACGATGTTGAATTTCCTTCGCATTTACCTCCTGGAGTATTGGTATCTGTATTGGTTAGATAATTACTCCCACGGTAACACAGAATGAGGGGAAAGCATTAGGGAGTTACCGTAAGGGTATCACAGTTGATTCATGTGTGCACAGGTGTAACGTCGGGTGAGTAACAGAACATGTGCGCAACGATGCGTTATGACACGCCGATATGCGAGGATCCTACTCCAAATCGCTAGTCGCATGCATCATCGCTAACTGCGTTTACATCGCGTGCCGCGTGTAAGGGAAATGTTAGTTGTTGACATGTATGGAATTCACTTCAATTTGTGCTGTTTCTTGCTTCAGTTGTGGACAAAACGATTGGCCAAACTCACAATAGAAAGCCTTTGCTGTGCTACTGTCCCAGAGAGCTGAAAAAAAACCTTCATAGAAGAAGTCACACTTAACAGGAGTGTTAACCAATCCAATGAGTTCTCTCATTGCTCTCTCTCTCTCTCTCTCTCTCTCTATATCTCTTTCTCTGTCTTTCTGTCTCTCTTTCCATTCTCTCTCTCTCTCTCTCTCTCTCTCTCTCTCTCTCTCTCTTTCTCTCTCTCTCTCTCTCTCTCTCTCTCTCTAGTAGCCTACTATTTTACCCATAACAAATGGTGAATTTTTTGAGCCCTTTTTTAATTTGTAGCCTATACACTGAAGGCATGATAATGCTTCATCATATTTTTAGAAATAGGGCCTATGTGCCTTTTATATACCAAATGTTTATCATTTTGAAAATTGTTTCAGTTGTTTATGACTTGTGTATGACTGAAATTATCTCTGCATACTATCAGTGCTGCATTGCTTTGTAAAGATAGGCTATTCAACACACTTTAAAAACACACTGAAAAGATACTGCCATAGTAGCCTACTGAAAACATTTTGTTCATAATAATGGTGATTAATAAATGGTGGTCTTAAATTTTCATACTGACATCCTTGAATTTGACTTGGTAGATCACGGCAGACCATCAACTTCAAAAGTAGATCTTGTTTAAAAAAAGGTTGGGCACCCCTGCTATAGAGAGAACCACAAGTGCTTGAAAGACAGGGATCAAAAGCCTAGTCAAGTTGTTGTAGTTAACTTGGGTTTGGGAGCAATAAAAAAAAAGCTGCAGAGAAGGGACAGTTGGGATGAGTTTACTAACACTCCCCAGGCTTTGTTTTACATGTGAATATAGACATAAATGTGTAATATGTTGTTCAGCCCTTTTAATGGGAGGAATTTGGAAAAAACTGGCCCTGTGACCAGCACCCCTCATGTAGAATGTGTACGCCTACAGATATGTGTGGGGGAAAAGGCATAGCCTACCCTCTAAGACCCTTTTTGTCTATGCGTTAACAATTTCACAGTGCTCTTAAATTCTTATCTCTATATTTTGTTTTATTATTGTTTCCCAGACCCCTGCATGAGGGACGAATGAAACTGTGTTGTAAACAGAAATTATTCACTGTACTGCATTTTTTGACAATGGCAATGTACTACTATTATACAAGTCATGGGTAAAATCTTATGTAGCCTTATTTCTCAAAATATAAATGGCTGAAATATAGGCCTACAGTTTCTCCATGCGCCAATGTCATACTGTAGTCATTGTTTTGCCATTTTGCATTTACGCTGCAATACAGCCCCCCAACCCCCCCCCCCCCCCCCCCCCCCCCCCCCCCCCAAAAAAAAAAAGGCCCGTGTGAGAAGACCCCCCGGCCCCCGGACAAAATAAACCCCGGCTGCCCCCATAGTTTCCAAAATTTCTGTGGGAAACACTGCACACCCTACCTACTACCAGGGAGCCGAGGCCAACAGGGGTGGACAAACAGGGCAGTTGCCTTGGGCCCATGGAGAGAGGGGCCGCAAAATGGGGTTCTCATTACATTGCATATACTGGGTGGTGGGGCCCTTTCGGATGACTTTGTCCTGATGTGCCTGGCCAAAGCTGTCAGTGGCCCTGCCTTCCACAACCATATTCCTATAGACGAATGCAAACATGTACTGTTTTGCCAGTGTGGTGGTTATCTCAAAAACTATTTTAAGATGCCAAAAGCTGCTGACAATTACCATAAACACTGACTCCACAAAGGACAGATCCACTAAAAGCAAAAACTCAGCCTCAACAAGCCCGTGTGTGTATGTGTATGGGTGTGTGGTGGGATAGTGACTGTGTGTGAAGCCTATATTTAGGAAGGGCGGTGTGTGTGGTGAAAATGTGCAAGAATGAGCAAGAGCCTTGTGTGATACACAGCCCGTCGCACAATATGCCTGTGTTTTGTCAGAGTGTGTTTGTGTGGGTGAGTGCTCCTAGCTTTTCATAGAGACCAAGTGCTGCTTTTTGTTAGTGTGAAGAAGAAAAAAGGGGGGGAATGGAGAGAGTGCAAGTTTGTCATGGTGAGTCGTGACCAGCATAAACATTACCGTAGAAAGAAGGGCTGCTAGGAAAAACGTAAGCCTGTTAATTCCCTGTTATTGTTAAAGAGCCTTCTGTATTGAAACATCCCATATGTTATTAACATAGCAACAAACCTATCCTCCATCCGCCATACCTTGGGACAGTTTACCAGCCTTTTTTTCCATCTTAATATGTTTCTTTTATTTGATTTAATTACGTAGCCTATTAGTTTGATTCGTCTGCCACGGTACATCATTAGCCTTTGTTAATAGAAAGTGCTCCCCGTGCCATCATTACCTCAGAGGGAGAAGTAATGACTTGTACTATAGTTCCCGCCTATGCAGCTAACAGGGCCATAAGCCCAGGTACTGTATCAGAATAATGGATTATGCCTCTAGTCCATTTTACAAGCTTTGCGTTTAAAACATTGTCTTAGAATGCAAAGTAAGACTTTGGGCTGGGGATTAGTTTACCGAAAGCCCCCCCTCCGTGCAATCTGAATTTTTTAAAACACTAGGCCTAAAGCTTATAGGAACTGACAAGTAAGTCATGAGAACGAAACAAATAGTGCACTGGCTACATATGGTGCTTTGTGTTTTCTTGAGCGTACATAAAACACTGTCATTTCCGATATTATTTCCTGTTTAAGCTAATCTCTAAATTGGGAATTGTCGTTTAAAGATAAGCTGCCATGTCATCCCCATGGTCCTCATGTAATTATGTGCGGGTACAGCTCATATCACTTCCCAGCCTGGCAGAGGCTTGCCTTGGAAAGAGATTACACGCTACAACTCTGTCTTGGCAAATTAAGGCCTGAGGATCCTTTACATACTCACTGTCAGTAGCTATAGGAGCCAACAACACAGTTGTGGAGTTTCAGTCAGTACTTATTTTTACCTTACATATTCATCCATTACTTATTATGTATACATTAAGCATACACTAACAAAATGATGTATATTAAAGGCATATATTAAACTAAAACAAATGAAAAAAAGAATGTAGCTGTTGTATAGCTGTTCACTGTTATGAGCAACAGCTGGTACCTGTAAGTGAACTGGTACCCATCCACCCATTTCACAGGATGTTGCATAACCCTGCACGTGCATAGTGTACCTCTCCCTAGTCCCTACACAGGGCCAGGAGCACTCAGGATGTACTGAGGCTGAGCACCGCACTGTACTGTTAATGTTGATGTTCAGGAAAGGGATATCCAGGGAGGAGACCTGGGTAGACACACACATTGCTGGGCAAAATTTGCTGAAAATCTGCTGATGGCTGTTGTTGAATGAGATTTAATTTTTATATATATATATATACTGAGAAGGGAGCTTTGGGCAGGTGAAAACTAGGAAAAACACCTTTGAAAAAGTTCCCCTCGAACGAAAAAATCGCAGCAGTCTCAATAGTTTAGTTTGTACAATGTACAACTGCATAAAGCGGCATGCACATGAATGTTCATACATCAGTGGCTTGAGAGAGAGAGAGAGAGAGAGAGAGAGAGAGAGAGAGAGAGAGAGAGAGAGAGAGAGAGAGAGAGAGACGACATCTGCTCATGGGCTGATTTATCGCGTCTGCAAAGGGGCACGCTCGCCTGCTTGCTTGTTTTCAGCCACGGCAGCACATATTCCATCAGTGTGCAAATATATTGCCACCCTTCTCCATCGGCAGTTATTGTAATTATGCCAGTAATGACAGCTCCTATTACTGCCGCTGACGTCGGGACCTGCTGTAAAATACCTTGACAGGCCCCTCTCCGACAATTGCTCAGACTGCGGATAACTGCAGATAGCACTCCCTCATATTATACGTACATTAGATTGTCAAACAATGTTGGGGAGGATGCATGAGAAACTGGCTGGCTGTTTATTAAGCCGTCGCTTTTTCCCCATAAGGCGAGATGTTGTAATGGCTCTGCTGTCGCTCTTTTCTGGTTTGCTTGGTTTTCCCCAAATAACCCTCTTGATGTTATCTGTGTGTCTGTCTCTGTGCCTGTGTGTGTCTTTGTGTGTGTGTGTGTGTGTGTGTGTGTGTGTGTGTGTGTGTGTGTGTGTGTGTGTGTGTGTGTGTGTGTGTGTGTGTGTGTGTGTGTGTGTGTGTGTGTGTGAGAGAGAGAGAGAGAGGGCGTGTGTGAGAGAGAGAGGGCGCGAGAGAGTCTATGTGTCTGTGTCTGAGTGAGGGAGATAGAAACAAGTCCCTTGGCTCTGCCGGCTTGTGTATAGTATTAAAAAGACTAGATGGTATATTAGCCTACGCTGTACTATGCTGCCAGAATCCAGCCATTACTATAGAGCTTCTGTAAATGTCACTGGTAAGTATACTAATATTCTCTCTCTCTCTCTCTCTCTCTCTCTCTCTCTCTCTCTCTCTCTCTCTCTCTCTCTCTCTCTCTCTCTCTCTCGGACTGGGCACACCTCTTGTTGAAAGACAGTGGCTGCTTTGTGTTTATGTTTTATCATACTCATCAGGATAAGCCCACCCAGATATTTTCTTCAGGGGGTGCTATGGGCCACTGCACTAACAAGTCCCTCCTGATCTGGTTCCAGTTCGAGTCCAACCTGGCTTTCCCGTAGCCATTTCCCAACCCTAATCCTTCTCTCTCTCTCTCTCTCTCTCTCTCTCTCTCTCTCTCTCTCTCTCTCTCTCTCTCTCTCTCTCTGTCTGTCTGGAAATTCCCTTTTTAGGAAAGCATGAGACAAAAGACATCATTTTGCTGTGTTAGGTCAAATGCAAGACAGTGTCATAGGCCAGAAGTATTTGGCTTGGGGCATGTCTGCCATTACAGATTGGATAAACAGTAACTTCCTAAAATTAAATGAAGATAAAACTGAAGTGTTGCTCATTGGGCCTAAGAAAAAACGTGCAAAACTCCACTCAAGCCTAGGTGACCTAAGCATACACATTAAAGATAAGGTTACTAGCCTAGGTGTGGTCATAGACTCGGATTTGAGCTTTGAGCCTCACATCAACAAGATAACAAAATCTGCTTTTTTCCATCTTAGAAATGTCAACAAAGTGCGCGGCTTGGCCCCCCGACAAGACGCTGAGAAACTTATTCATGCCTTTGTCACCAGTAGGATAGACTACTGCAATGCTCTCTTCTCTGGTCTCCCAAAAAAATTAATTGACAAATTGCAACTCATTCAAAATTCTGCGGCAAGAATCCTAACAAGAACCAGATTGAGAGAGCACATCTCTCCTGTCTTGGCAGACCTGCACTGGTTACCTGTCTCATACAGAATCGACTTTAAGATTCTGCTCACAGTATTTAAAGCATTAAATGGACTTGCCCCTAGCTATATCTCAGACATGCTTTCTTTTTATGCCCCTGCTCGAGCTCTCAGGTCCACTGATGCCAAGCTGCTAAGGACCCCCACCCCCCCGCAGAAGAAGATCGGCGACGCCGCGTTTGCCTGCTATGCGCCCAAGAGATGGAACGCCCTCCCCATCGAGATCCGATCAGCCACCTCCGTCGACTCCTTTAAGAAGCAGCTGAAGACCCACCTCTTCATCCTTGCCAACTCCTAGCTGCCAAGGCGTCATAGTGTCCCAGCCGCCGCAGCGCCCTTACTACTACTCGCAATCCAGCCCTGGCAGGGGGCTCCCCTAGGTGGCCGCTGGTCTCTGCCTGAGGTTTCTTCCTGACTACAGGGGGTCTTTTTTCTCAGACCTCACTGAGCTTTTTTTTCCCCCTCACAAACTATGATTCAAGCGAAAGGGAGTTTTTCCTCACCCCTGATGCCACCAGGGGCCGCACCTGAGCGCCCAATCTCTGTGTGACTATCTATGACTTATGATAGGCCCAGCCACTATGGACCTTACACATCTAAGAATCCTGGTCCTAACCTACGTTGACCTTATGACTCTACATTCTCTGTCTATCTCTTCTTCCTCTGCCTTCCTGCTTTTTCTGCCTCTCCTCTATACCTCTCCTTTTAAATCTATCTCTAACAATGTTTTTTCCCATTTGTTAAGCACTTTGAGTTACATGCCTTGTATGACACAGTGCTATACAAATACAATTATTATTATTATTATTATTCTTGTTCAAGTGTGTGTCAAATAGCAGACAGATTTGTTGGAAGATCGGGGTCGTCAGGTGTCAAAACAATAGTTTCCTTTCACCTCTAGTGTAAGTAGCATAATGTGATTGATTCCGGTGGCAAAGAACAGTGTCTTGAGCAAGGTCGTCTGTCAGTATAGCAGACTCCCGGGCTGCTTTAGTCAGGCGTGACACATCCTTACTGCTTATGCAGTGTATTACTTATAAAAGGCAGCGAAAGAGTAGGAAAACCCAGACAGTCTTTGTGCAAGCTTTGGAGTTTAGGTTGAGTTTCTTCTTCATCAGTCGCCTTCTTATCTTACAGATCGGGTTTGTAGCAGAAACAGCAGAATAACACACACAACATACAGTACAGAGCAAACGGACACAACATAAGCAGGATTACAGTTTTCAGGTTTTTTTTCCGCCGTCCAGAGTTGCCATTTTTCATCAGACAAAATGACAGATGCGAAGTTGTCACAGGTTAACATTAGCCAGTTGAAGCACACAGGCAGGGGGGACCGACAGGGGGGGACAAACAGGTATGTTGTCCTGGGCCCAGGGAGACAGGGGGCCCAGAATTGGGTAGCTATTACATTGTATGAATTAGTGGTGTGGATCGGCACTGCCCTCACGATCCGATTCGATCACGATTCGGGAGGTAGTAGATCCGATTCGATTCGATTCTATTAGATCCAATCCGATTCGATTCAATTCTACAATGCATTGCAATGCATTACATTTCTACTGAACGCAAAGCAAATGTTCAGCCATGATGAGGAAATACAAGTAGTCAGATACTGAGCAACAATTTATTGGCTGTTTTCTGTATCAGTCTGTATCAGTCTTGCAATGTTTTGAAGTGTTTTTATTTCATTTAACATTCATTTGCTCCCGAAATATCCATGGAAGTAATTGAAACTTAAAAAAATTGCCGGATTGATTCTGGAACTTGCCGGATCTGGATCTGGATCGTCCATGCCCCGGATCGATTCGGATCGCCGAATCGATCATTGTTGACACCACTAGTATGTATTGGGTTGGAGGCCCTGTCAGATTACTTTGTCCTGGGCCCTTCAAAAGCTGTCAGTGCCCCTGGAAGCACAGCATTATAAATTTGCCCTAACCAGAACGGCAATGACCCAGTCGTACCGCATTACTTAAGGCCCTGTGTTGTGTCATAGTAGTGTACTTTCAATGACTATGACAGCGTTTCAGTGGTGGAATAGTGTTCATTATGGCGCTACATTCTGCACTTAATATGGTTGAGACTTAATTTAGAACCAGTTAAAACACACACACACACACACACACACACACACACACACACACACACACACACACACACACACACACACACACACACACACACACACACACACACACACACACACACACACGCACGCACGCACATGCACATATTGGAACGAGAGTGTTAAAATATTCTGTGATGCTTTGCCACGAACAGATGTTGTACCATTTCACAGTGGCTTCGGAGTGACATTCAATGTGAAAAGAAGAGTGTGAATAATCCTTTCATAATTGAGGGAGGGCTGCTATTTTTACAGCAGTGACTACATTAAGGGTGGGGTGGTGTTGGTGGTGGGTAGGCTCACTGTACCCCAGGCAGTACACCTGAAATGGTGAACATTTGTGGAAAGATACATTTGTTTGTCAGAGTAAGTCAGAGCACATCAGAGGCATGATCAGTCCCTTCAGAAAGTAATCCAAAAAGCTATCAAGGAAGCAACTACTCAAAGGCAGAATACGGTGAGGGTTTCATAGAATAGCAATCACAAGCCTAATAGCCTACATTTGCACCATTAGAACTTGGCCAATTTGCCATTTCTCCAATGGCCATTTTGGAATTCTAGTAATTCATGTTACATCATTTCTGTCATAAAAGATAAGGTGCTCCATAGAAGCAGCTAAAGCATATTTTCAACACAGCTCCAGGGTATTCATTTTTGTAGAATGGCACAACAGCAATTTTGGTCGATTTGGATATTTCCCCAACCCCCCAGTGAAATGCATCTTCACCTAAAATCACTCTGCCCTCATAATGATGGCCAATCATTGCGACCATTACGGTATTGCTGCTGCTAAAATATTGCTGTTGTGCCGCTTTGTATGTGTGCTTGCCATGCTTCAGCGAGTCACGAAAGATATGCATGCACATTCATAAGATAGATGTCTCTCTCCGAGCGCTTTGTTACACAGGCAGAGGCAGAGGAGATGGCTTCTAACATCACAAAAGCCTCGATAGAATCTGATAAGCTTCACCAAACAGTTTTATACACCATTCCTTGTATTCTTTATATTCCTCTCTCTCTTCTTTAGCACACTCTTGCTTAGTAACAGGACCCAGTCTGTGTGGCTCTGTGTCTTCTTCTTGTTCACTAGAGCAGTGTTTCTCAACCTTTTTTTAGGCGAGGCACCCTTTCAATTCATGAAAAAATTCAAGGCACCCCAAACCAACAAGCCGTAACATGGCATCGCATCCGATACCACACAAGCTTTGAAAAGTAACACATTTGGAGACGTCACACGACCTACGTTCAAAGTTGCAGCTGACTGGGGTGACCTAAATTTACTTCATTGTGCGTAAATGGTAGATGAAATATTCCACTGACTAACATTAACATATCAATTTAGACAAATATGTATTATAGTACATTTATTTATCAGCCACGTTTCCGCGGCACCCCTGAGGGCGGCCTGCGGCACCCCAGGGTGCCCCGGCACCCCTGTTGAGAAACACTGCACTAGAGCACAAAAATCTACACTGTTGTGACATTTATGAAGGACATAATTCGAAATGAAATACATCATATTATTTTGCTACACATTTCTATTGGTTGGCACAGTGTCAGAGAGGAGAGATATATGTCAGAGTGAGCGTGGTGAATTTGAATCCATACAGCAAGCGCATAGACAAGATGATGAAGGAGGGCTTATGTAAACATATAAACAGAAATGCCACTGAGAAATAATAATAGTGTTTCTTTTTATATTGTATGTGTTTAATGTAGCGTACAACAATGCATAACCCTCTATGCTTTTGAATATATATTGTCTGAACTGATTTAAAACCCTTGTGTGCAGTATCAATTAAAAAGCCTCGGGCAGTTTATTGCAAACATCAGATACATGTAGATAAGTAGATAAATCCTTTTTTTTCGTTCGGAGCAGAAATTGATCAATGAAGAAATGAATGATGTTGACATTAAAGCTGACAGTCAGTCACTGTTAGAAGCTAGAGGAATTCACATCATCATCATCATCATCATCATCTTCACCGCCCTCTCTGTCCTTATCTGATAAGCCGTAGGAGGCCTTTTCCTCTGAAAGGTTGCAAAAGAGACCAACTGTGACGCACTCAACTGTCACGCATGCATGCGCACAAATGCATGCACGTATGCACACATACACATTTACACATGAGTTGACACATGCTACACTGCTTGAAAGCCCAAACGTGAACAACAACAATATTGATCGTCTATCGACGGCATAAACTAAATAGCTAGATAAATACATCATTGATTAGGGAATAAATTAGCACTAATTGGACATTAAAGCTGTAGGTCAGTAGCTCTTGGGAGCTGTACTGTGGGGGTTGATGATCATCATCATAGCCCTTATCTTGAATTGAGGAAATTGAAGGAGGCCTTTGGCAACAGTAGTGAGCATGAGAGGTGTGTGTGTGTGTGCGTGTGAGTGCGTGGGTGTGTGTGCGCACGTGCCTGCGTGCTTGCGTGCTCGCGTGCATATCTGTGTGTACTGTATGCACATACATTTTTGCATTTGTGTGTGTGTGTGTGCGTGCGTGCGTGCATGCATGCATGCCGTGCACACGCGCGCATGTGTGTGTGCATGTGTGTGCATGCGTGTGTGTCTGGGTGTGTGTGTGCCCATGCCACTGTGGTCCAGTGCAGTGCAGGGATGACCTTGGCCTCTCTGTTGGATGAGTTATAAAGCAGTGGCTTTCACACTGCTCTAGCGGTCATAAGATGTGTCAAGGCAGTCCGTTTGAAGAGGTCGACGGGGACTGGTTAAAAACCCTCACCACTTTTCATTTCTCCCCTGGCCCTTTAACCCCTTCCTGTGCTGTGTCCAAGCAGCTCTAACCACGGCTGTCTTCTCAGGTGTCTCCTCTCCCTTCTGCCCTGGCCGTTTACTGCATGGTGTTGTTTTTTTGGGTGGAAGCCTGTGGAGTGATGGACAGCTGTCTTACCTTCTCCTGCGATATGAGAGATTTAATCATTCCTCTTGCTTAGTCAACTGTCCTGCTTGGGGGCCTCTGGAACTGTCCCACGGCCTGCTCTTATGCCCCGTGTACATCAAGCGCTACCAACGCGACCCAGGTAGCTGGGGTGGTTGAAGAAGTTTCGCCATGAATTTGTTTTATTCGCTCTGGACGCTGCACTGACATGTTTGATTCAGCTAATCACATAACGGCTCTGTCTTGATTGGTTTTCGCCGAACCGCGTCATAGCGAATTCGCTTTAGATTAGCTTGAGTTTAATCGTCAAAATTCGCCCTGGTCGCTCAAGAAGCTTCGCTCCTGGCGAATTCGCTCTGGTAGCTTTATTCGCCTTCCCTCCATAGAGAAACAATGACTTCCGCCGCGCAGGTCGCTTAGTTCGCCTTCGATGTACACGGGGCATTACTCCTCCATGTCACCAGTCTTCCCCACGTCACCCCACGTCCCTCTGTACGCATAGGGAGTGCGAGCAGATCTCATTCAGCATGACCTATTGAACCGTTCAGAATTCACGTCATCACTGAATGCGTGTGCATTGTTGATTCAAACACACCAGAGAGGTTTTAAGAGTATTACGATTGGAATACTATGGGTGGTACTGCACTCTAGGGGCGCCAACGGAGGAGTGCAGACTCCATTCAGAAGGAATGAGCTGCGCTCTCTCGACAGCGCCCCTAGGTGAACTGCAGGCATTGGTAAAATAGGCTGTAAGTAAAACCTAACAGACAGTGCCCACCCTAAAGAGGACAGTGCACGCCCTAAAGAGGACAGTGCACGCCCTAAAGAGGACAGTGCCCACCCTAAAGAGGACAGTGCCCACCCTAAAGAGGACAGTGCCCACCCTAAAGAGGACAGTGCCCACCCTAAAGAGGACAGTGCCCACCCTAAAGAGGACAGTGTGCACCCTAAAGAGGACAGTGCCCACCCTAAAGAGGACAGTGCACACCCTAAAGAGGACAGTGCCCACCCTAAAGAGGACAGTGCACGCCCTAAAGAGGACAGTGCACGCCCTAAAGAGGACAGTGCACACCCTAAAGAGGACAGTGCCCACCCTAAAGAGGACAGTGCCCACCCTAAAGAGGACAGTGCACACCCTAAAGAGGACAGTGCCCACCCTAAAGAGGACAGTGTGCACCCTAAAGAGGACAGTGCCCACCCTAAAGAGGACAGTGCACACCCTAAAGAGGACAGAGCACACCCTAAAGAAGACAGTGCACACCCTAAAGAGGACAGTACCCACCCTAAAGAGGACAGTGCCCACCCTAAAGAGGACAGTGCACACCCTAAAGAGAGAAGACCTGCTGTCCTGAAGTGTGTAAGTTGATAAAAATAGAGATTCCGAAAAGTACACTCGTTATGCTATTTCTAGAGGGAAGAGGCTGTTCCAGCAGCATAGGAGATGTTTGTAGTCACAAGACATTAAACGTACTGACTGGACGGAGGACATCATCACGAATACCCGTGTCTGTGGTCCCCACTGCATATCTGAAGTTATCGTGACCATCCGTTTTCTTATTTACGAAAAAAACACCTGGCTAGTTTCTGATCAATGAACGGTGCATGATCAATTCTGCTCCAACGATGCGCAGCCAAATTACGCCATATCTGATTACAAACAGTAAATGGGTCTATACTTCAAGCATCCAGGGACTGAGGACAGCTGACATGAACGAACACATGATAACTCTACACAGTGTACGTGTACACCAAACACTCAAGGGGGTAACTGGTGCAAACTGGTGCTCTGTCCAAGAAGCAAGCACTCTCAAACAGCTCTGACCGCCACTGTCTCCTCCTCTGGTACTGCGGAAGCCCCCATCAGATAGCACACTGCTGTTCTGTGCATCCATCTATCTATATATATATATGTGTGTGTGTGTGTGTGTGTGTGTGTGTGTGTGTGTGTGTGTGTGTGTGTGTGTGTGTGTGTGTGTGTTTGTATGTGTCTGTGTGTGTCTGTGTGCGTGCATGCATGTTTGTGTGTCAATCCTTTGTGTGTCTGTGTGCGTGCATGCATGTTTGTGTGTCAATCCTTTGTGTTTGTCCTTTCTTGTCTGTGTGTGTGTGTGTGCGTGCAGTGTGTGTGTGTGTGTGTGTGTGTGTGTGTGTGTGTGTGTGTGTGTGTGTGTCAGCACACTACGCCTGCCTTGCTGGTGTTGTGATCTTATCCTCTTTATAAGAAACGTGACAACATCCAATTCCTGTTAAGGTAACACTCTTCTTTACCCTCGTGCATTCAGTCAGTTTATGGCATCCTGTCAAAACATGCCAAGTATCAAGGGAACAAGTTACATCAAGTAATCCCATTATTGGCTTACGCTACTGTATGCGAAACAGCACTGAAATTATGTATAGCTTTCTGTTCCATATCCTGTAAATCTCTCAGAATGTGTTAAAAATAGCATTAAGAATAAGAATGGCCCATACCCCATGTAGACATGCAGAATAACCAGTATGATAATGAATAGCCATCTTAACACTGAGTGAAGAATGATGACCTTAATCTTTACAGTAACCTCGAAAAACAAAGAGACTGAACAGTGAACACTGATCAGCAAATACACTGCAGAAATAGCGCAGTATTTTTAAAACTCTTTCAGTATTCGCATCGCATCTTCATCCTAGGCACCGTAATTGACAAATGCAGAGGTTTGGTCAGTATACTGTGTTTCCATTTTATTCAAAACAGTGTAGTTGTGGAGGCCAATGTGTCAGGCCACTGGACTCCTTCTTGGCAATTGAATTTAATTGAATTCCCCTATCTTCTCAGAGATTTCGTTTTAGTGCAAAGCTTTTTATCCGGCCGGGAGGTGGAACATTGTCATTCTCCCGAGGAGGAGAATCGCAGTTGCCTGGGAGCTTACCGCTTATTATTTGAATGCACATGTGAATCTCATGTTTTTCAATCAGCACTGCTGCTACTGCTGTTGCTGTTGCTGTTGCTGTTGCTGTGTGTGTGTGTGACGTGTGTGTGTGACGTGTGTGTGTGGGTGTCTGTGTGTGTGTGTGCATGTGTTTGTGTGTGTGTGTGTGTGTGTGTGTGTGTGTGTGTGTGTGTGTGTGTGTGTGTGTGTGTGTGTGTGTGTGTGTGTGAACGTGTGCGTGCTTACATTCCATTCCATTCCACTGTGGCATGAGTTAAGAAAATATCCCTTCAACAGCTCAGCTTTTATTTTTCCTGGTCTGCAGTAGCCACCCAATACTCCTGTCATACTGGCAGAGGCAGTGTTGCTGTGTGTCGTACTATAGGCTGCAGTGAGGAAACAGGAAAATAATGATGACGTTCAGTTGGGATGCTCTGCCATGCCTAGCCTGGCTCCAGCAAGACCTGTGTAGTTCCTCACAGCTTGGCGCGGTCCACTGACTAACCGCAGGAATACACCAGCGGCGATGCGATTCAAGCGACAGAGTGCAGCAGCAAGCGATACGAGCGATTGAGGAGACTAGAGTATGTCCGTACAGGCAGAAGGCAAAGCATTCAATCATTCCCATTGGCTGTGGTCACTGACCTCTATACAGTCATTGGCTGTCGCGGCTTGTCGCCGAACCGCGTCATAGAAAGTTGAAAAGATTTCAACTTCAAATTGTCGCGCTCGTCGCGCAAATCGCTCTAGTCTCCAGAGTCGATTTTGTCGCGTGACTCAATACAAAGTCAATTACTTCCGTCGCTCGACTCGCTCAGATCGCCGCTGGTGTATTTCTGCGGTAAGTCTGGAGGAGCGTGCGTTGAATTTGTTTTCAGAAGGCATGGAAGAACCAGCAGGTGGCAGAGTCTACAACAGAACCCACAGTTGTTGCGCGACTTGTCGCAATACAAGCCGCCATTGTTATTGAAACAATTGATTCAACAAGTTCCACGTCTGAGAGCTACCCAAAAAGACCAGGTTGCATTTCTCAAAAGAGAAGTAGCTAATGTAGTAAGCAACTTTGGTCTTGAGAAATGCACCTAAGAGCTGTGTGTGTGAGTAGCTCGTAGAGCTCCCCCAGTGGAGCTGTGCTGAACTGCACAGGTCTGGCAAGAGCCAGGCTACGCCGAGCCGATGTTGGAAAACAACAATAGCAGCAGATGTGGCCTAGTGCAGCATGGACGTGTGTGACATCTAATCAGAGGATAATGCTATTAATCATTAATCTAGCTGTGAAAGCCACGGCCGCCCCTTTTACTGAAAGACACGGATTTGGCTCTGTGTGGTGTCATGGATGGAATGAAACCTCTAGCTGTCTGCTTTTAACCTAATACTCCTCCCTCCCCCTGCGTTCTTCTTCTGTCTCTCCACAACCTTGCCAGCCCTTCTGCCATATAATAATCATCTGCTTTATGATAATTACCGTTTATTCTTTGATTCAAAGTCACCTCCCAGTTGCCATGCTCCACCTGCCAATGACTGTGACATCCTCTCTGGTGTTGTTTTAGCGCTCTGTAAGAGTGTCACATCTTGAATATTTATTTCTGTGTGATACATGCCTGTGTGTGTGTGGGTCTGCGTGTGTGTGTGTGTGTGGGTGGGTGTGTGTTTCAAGGACAGAGACAGAGGGAGAGAGAGAGAGAGAGAGAGAGAGAGAGAGAGAGAGAGGGAGAGAGAGAGAGAGAGAGAGAGAGAGAGAGAGAGAGAGAGAGAGAGAGAGAGAGAGAGAGAGAGAGAGATGAACAAGCAGAGGGAGTGGAGAAAGTGTGTTTGTGTGTGTGTGCGCGCGCTTGTGCATGTGTATGTGTGCGTGTGTGTGTGTTTGTGTGTGCGTGCGTGTGTGTGTGCGTGCGTGCGTGTGTGCGTGCGTATGTGCGTATGTGAATGTGTTTCTCTTCTGCATGCCCTCATTAATAAGCGAAAGCTTTGACTCTGGTTTGGAAATAAGCGTCAGTGGAGCCTGGATTATTCCCCTCAAATCTTCTGACACCAGCCACCAGATCGGATTGTGTGTGTCTGTCCCCCTTCCTAAATACTAATTCACATGAAGACAATAGCATCGGGATCATGCCGGAGGTTAGCCTCCCCACCCCACACACACTCTCAGCTCTCTGTCCCTCTTGCCCCTCTATCAAGACATTTCCCAAATCCCACACACACATAGCTCTAATTGAGGACAACAGCTGCTCTATACAGTATGGCGCCAGCTCCTGGAGCGTCAGTGCAGTTAACTCTGGTGTTTCATCAAAACATTTAAAATGGGTATACATTGTGGGTACTGTGTGGTGCAGCACGCTAACACGCCATACAAGAGTGGTTTCCAACCTTTTTTGGCCCTGGACCCTGTTTTGAAATTTCTGGGGACCCCATATGCATTTTTTCCCTGCAATCGGAAAAAAAAGATGTTTTTTCACACCTAGATATTTCAGGTGACCCCATTTTAATTCCAGGCGACCCCACATGGGGCCCCGACCCCACTGTTGAAAAACACTGCCATAAGGGCAATATTGCCCATGGAGACCCATCTTGATTTGAAACTGGCCTGGCCATTTGCCACTACTTTCTGGCCTACATATTCATTCTCTTGTCTATAATAAGGCCAAAATCAACCCCCAAAACAAATATCCAAAAATAAATAAATAAAATGGTACAATACATTTGGGCTACATAGCTGAAAGGTCACGACCAAGGTGTCAGATTACGCATAGAAAAAAGAGGGCTGTCACCGCACAATAGAGTGTAGTATAAGTAGAGTAGAGTAAAGTAAACTTCATTAATCCCCAAAGGGAAATTAAGGTACCTTGCTGCCGCGCAGCGCGCCAAAAAGTAGACTCAGCACAGCATAACATTGGGTGAGGTGAGGAGAAAAAAAATCACCATGCCTTTCCACATTATACAATTACAACATTGAGACATAAATCTAAAAAACCTCAGCAGACATAGGCAATATATACATGACATCATATTATTATTAGAGCTCAAGGAAAGTACTTTCTCCAAGCCGCCATAGACGTTAGGCTATTCAGGAAGGCTATTGAAATATGCCCAGGGAGAGCACTGATGTAAGAAAACTAATAATGTAGCAGTGCCCCCTCAACTGATCCTACCAAGCTCAAAGAAACATGCAGACAATGCTTGCCTGGACATTTCCTTTGTAACTCACAGTGCCCTATGGTCTTCAAATTTCAATACTTCTCTGAAAGGATGGAGTCGTGCTGATTCTGCTTCTTTTTTGAAAAAAAGTATGCCATTTATTTTAGCGAGGAATGGAACAAATTGACGCGTTGAAAGGTGAATAAAGCCTTTCAGAACATTTAATGGAATCCATTTTCAACCAAAGAACATCACTCTTTGTGAGAGAATGATGAGAGGAATAACAGCCGACATTTCTTAGCTTTCTTTCCTTTTCAGGTAAATAGGTGTTCAGAGAGTGCAGTTTTCAAAGCCCACAATTATACTAACAACAATAAATATAAACATGTAAAAGTAAAATAATGGATAATATAAAATAATGTAATTCTTTCTTTTATATTGCGTTGCTCCTGGTCCTCTACTATTACCATTCCTCCAAATGTTGCCATTCATTCATACTGATGATGTTCGATGAAAATGCTGTGAATTTTGTTGAATATGCCGGCTTTCAAATACCACCTTGTTTTGGAACATTCGGGAGTCAGATATTGGTTTTTCAGTACCGACTGTGGGGTTGATAGATTTACCCCTGAGTGTGCAAGGCGTACAGCCATTCAGTGTTGTTCTATTGTTCACTACCAATACCACACACTCATGCAGTGACTTACTGTAAGGACATTGCCCTGACTTTGGCAATGGTTTTCTTGGAAAGTCCAAATTTGTACATCTTTTTGTTACTCATGTCTCCATTTTTCAATGTTACAGCTTTCTCTTGAAATCAAAAATCATGTGCTATGTACAGTGCATAAATCAATGTAGGCCCATTAAATCGACTATATAAGGTGTAGACTATTCTCTACAATCTCAAGTATGGGTGGACTCAGGATAGGGTAGGATACAGTACAAGGGCATCAGTCGTGAAATTCTCGTCAGAATGTACTCAGGGCAGGCACATCTGAACTACTGAAGGGCATTAAATGTGGGCAGGCAAGCATAATTCTAGTCCAGTTTGGCTTTTTGTCCCAGATTTTGATTTTGGTGGACTGGTGAATTTTACAGCCCTGAAATGCAGGAAGAAGACCTCTTGATAATAAGAAAGGAGAACTTACTTATTTGCAAGCATATGAAATATTGTTATTGAACTGACAGTTTATTAGCTGCGATTTTACAAGACATTCAATTTTACATTTTTTGTGTAACTTATAGGTCTCAGAATGCTCCAGTCCATTTGGTAGGCCATCCTCTGCTCTTTGTTTTTTTATTGATTTTATTGCGCATTTGTATTTATTTCCTGTGGCCTACAGCCATCCATTCTCATATTCAGTGCATTTTTTATCTTCTCTGCTTGCCCTCCTCAATGTTTTTGAGCAGTTCGATCGGCTTATGTTTTACTTACAGCATGTGGATGGTGGTGCGGCAGGGTTGTGTTGGCCGTGTAGTCAAGGGGGACGTGGTGGTAGTGGTGCTCCATGTTAATGCTGTTTTTGTTTATGCTGTGGAGATGAGATGCTGTAGAGATGCTCCAACCAACGCCTGGAGGGATGTTTATCGGCCCCAACGCGTCCTCCTCCTCCTCCAGCAGTCATATTTCATCCCCTTAATAATGACAGCCACAGCAATATGGTGGAAGACGCTCTCTCACCTTGGGACGGTGTGTGTCTCACGGCACATTTATCTACGGTGTACACGTGTGCATGTTTCTGTGGTGTAGGCATGCAGTGCATGCACAGGCCTATGTCTTTTTGAAAATATAATTTTGGCCTTTATTATTTTTCTGATAGGATAGAGAGAGACAGACAGGAGTGGGGAGAGATCGGCAAATGGACAGGCCGGAATCAAACCTGGGTCGCTGGTGTAGCAGGCCAGTGCCACGGTTATGTCGTGGTTAGGCAGTGGTGTAGTCTACGTAGAACGCGGGTATATGGAGTATACCCACTTCAAAATCTCAGGGATTTCAGTATACCCACTTAAAATTGATTGCTCCATTATTTAGCATGGCACAAATACAGTATACCCACTTGCTCAAATATACAGTATACTCACCACAAAAAAGTAGACTACACCACTGCGGTTAGGCCAGATATTCATTAAAGAGACACAAACGTATTGGCCAATGCAATGGCACCAATGTACAGTGTGTTAACCGAATGGCTTTATGTATACGTACTGGTATGGCAGTAGCACTATGACGCTGAGGATCCATTGTACCCAGGAGTGTTTTGGTATCCAGGATACTGATACCGTCATCTCACCTTAGAATGCTCTGTTCCAAGAGTGGCGATTGGATGGGAACATTCGGGTGTCCTGCTGAGGGTTGTTGGCAGGGGGTTTGTGTTAGTCAGTTGGGTCGCTACACAATAAAAAATACAGTGTTAATTTAACACACAGAGTCGATCTAACATCTACTAGATTTTATTTGCTCTCAGAGGACTCTCTGTGTTGAATTAACACTACATTTTTACTGTGTATGGTGGTGAGGGAGTTAGAATGATAGAGGGAGGGAAGGAAATTGCCACTGGCCCAACTGTCTATATACAGTACATCATATATTCCAATTCGATGGCTGATTGGAAATTACCCTGAAGGTCAGATGTCTGTCGGCCTAACCACAAAAGCAGAGAGCAAATGGATTGCCAACATGATGGACGTCGCTTCAGGAGCATCATGCAAGCAGTTTACGCTGTCTGTTCTGTTTCCGCAGGCAGGCAGGCAGGCAGCACACATCTCAGTCTCTGTATCTCCAGGTTCCTCCTGGTGAATCTACTTTAATCCTGCTGACTTTTATCAGAAAGCTAGCGCATTACTGCAAGATCTTTTTGTTCTTCTTGTATCTGTAGTAATCCCACTGATTTACTGTGTGCAGTTCATGACAAGATGGCCTCACTTGGTTCCATTGATGCATACAGCAATATGACGTACATAGGAGAACTAACCGTTTGTAGGGCTTTCTGGAGATTTACATACACAGAGTTAGTGCATGCTACTACATCCTATTTTTCTCTCTTTAGCAGGGCAAAAATAATAAAAGTGTCTCTCTCTTTATGCCCACACAAGGCAGAGGGAAACTTCAAAGACTGCCTCATAGCCTCTCTGTAAGTAGGCCAATCTGGAGTAAAGATTCCCAACGGTTTCAATATCTGTCTTAAAAATAAATTTCCTCTGTCCTAGCGAGGAAAAAAAACACATGACTAGCCAACTGAAATATGCAAATAAAAAGATTCAAATAGATGGATTATTAATTACATACAAGTTTGTGTACGTACTGTATGTGTATTCAGAATATGATGTGCCCATGGTA